>NW_016108066.1:162370-164295 GCF_001604975.1 Cebus imitator | reverse complement strand
TTTTTTTGAGACGGAGTCTTGCTGTGTTGCCCAGGCCAAAGTGCAGTGGTTCGATCTCAGCTCACTGCCATCTCTACTTCTGGGGTAGAGTGATTCTCCTGCCTCAGCCTCCAGAGTAGCTGGGATTACAGGCGTGCACCACCAAGCCTGGCTAATTTTGTATTTTTAGTAGAGACAGGGTTTCACCATGTTGGCCAGGCTGATCTTGAACTCCTGACCTTAAGTGATCTGCCCACCTTACAGGTGTAAGCCACCTCACCCAGCCCATTGTCATTCTGATCATAACTCATAGTAAAATGAAGTCACATGCCCAGGCTCTGGGTGTACCATAGTGACTCTGTCCAGTGTCTTTGTGCAGAGCCCCCTAGATTCATGCTTCTCAAACTTTAAAATGTGCATGCAAATCTCCTGGCATTCTTGTTAAAATGCAGGTTTGATCTAGTGGATCTGGGATGGGGCCTGAGACTGCATTTCTGACGAGCTCCCAGTGCTGTGGGTTTTGCTGGTTCAGGAGCATACTTTGAGTTTCGAGGCTCATGCCTGTGGGCATTCTCCCCTCTGTGGCCTGTGCTCTCACTAGCCATGGCTAATGTCAGAGCTGGTTTCCTAGTGATTGCCCCTCAGGGTCTTCCTGCTTATCTCTCCTACCCTGCCTGTGAGGGACACCTGCTCATACACCACCTGAAGTTGAGTTCCAGGAAGAAGATGCCAGGGATGAGGCTGTACATTTCCCTCCACACTCACTCTTGGTCCTTGCGGGCCTGCTCTGGGCTGGGGCTTCTGCAGCCAGCCCAAGGTGCAGGCTCCATGGGATGGGACAGGAAGGGCACTGGGCCTCTGCACCAACCATGCCTGCTTCCCGAAGTGCTGGGACCTGGGGGCCAGAGCTGAGTCTAGAACTTGGCTTGGTGCCCTAGAAGTGATGCTCCTTGTTTTCCAGGGACAGAGAGTCTCACAGATGGCCCCGCTGCCAGGGGCAGAACTGGTTCAGAAGCCACTGCAGCTCTACCGATATTTGCTGCGCTGTTGCCGGCAGCTGCCGACCAAGGGCATCCAGCAGCATTACAAGCATGCCCTCAGGCAGGTGTGAGCTGGGTCCACTGGGTCTGGGGGCTGCCTCTGATGGCAGGCTTGGGGGCGTGGGTCAGAGGCCAGGGCACAGGGCTAGTCTCTCCGATGGTGGTGAGGTGGCAGTGTGGTAACAGCCACAGGAAACCAGTGCTCGGCTGCCCAGCTCCTCTCTGTCCAGGAAACAGAGGGTGCATCACCCAGCACACTAGCTGTTCTAGGGCATGCATGAGGCAGCTAAGCGGGTAGTTAAAATAGACTGTGAGGCACGACATCATCTCGCAGGCATCCCTGCCAACAGTGCACAACTTGAATTTAATCCTAAGAACACATCAGGTAAACCCTGATCGAGAGGCCATCCAGCACATAATTAATTGACCTGTCATCAAAAATGTCAGTGTTGTGAAACACAAAGAAAGACAGAGTGTTCTGGATTAGAGAACTCAAGAGACATGGTAACTAAATGTAATGCATGATTCCAGATTGGATCCTAGACCCCCAAAAAATAGCTGTAAAGAATATTACGGGCCTGGCATGGTGGCTCATGCCTGTAATCCTAGCACTTTGGGAGGCCTAGGTGGGTGGATCACCTGAGGTCAGGAGTTCAAGACCAGCCTGGCCATCATGGTGAAACCCCATCTTAAAAAGTAAAATAAATATTAAAAAAATTTAAAAAAATATTATAGATTATGGGCATGGTGGCCTACGCCCGTAATCCCAGCACTTTTCGGAGGCTGAGGTAGGCAGATTGTTTGAGCTCAGGAGTTCAAGACCAACCTGGGCAACATAGACCTTGTTTCTATAAAAAAAAAAAAAAAAATTTAAGAATATATATGTGAAAAAACTAAGTTTACCAT
>NW_016108066.1:148908-161434 GCF_001604975.1 Cebus imitator | reverse complement strand
TTGAGACGAGTATAGTGGCGCGATCTGGACTCACTGCAACCTCCACCTCCCAGGTTCAAGTGATTCTCCTGCCTCAGTCTCCCAAGTAGCTGGGGTTACAGGCATGCACCACCATGCCCGGCTAATTTTGTATTTTTAGTAGAGACAGGGTTTCTCTGATGTTGGTCAGGCTGGTCTGAAACTCGTGACCTCAGGTGGCCCAGCACTTTGGGAGGCCTGCCTCAGTCTCCCAAAGTGCTGGGATGAGCCCCCGCACCCAGTGGTGAGCCATTGTGCCCAGCGCCAGTTCTTTTTGAATCTTAGGTTACTTCTCAAGGGTGAACATCTGGTCAAAAGCAAACAGCGGCCCATGCTCTGCATCGGGCCTGGTGGATTTCCTGAAGCCACTCTCTCTACTGCCTCCCCTCCCTTCCCTGTGTGGCTATCTGGAGAAGCCCTACTTATTCCTCCCTGTTGTGAAGCCCATGCAGATATCTCACCCTGGGGAAAGCAGCTTCCTCTGAGGAAGAGAGATGGAAGTTCCCTTTGGCCTCCATGGCCTGATAGCCTTTGGGCCCAGCTTGATTTTGGGGTACCTTGGCCAGTTTTGCACCTCCCCTGGTGGCAGGAGTACATGCTTTGCAGTCACATAGACTGGGATTCAAATGCTATTGTTCAGCAGCAAGTAAGGATCTCTGAGCCTCTGTTTCCTCGTCTCTACAGGGGACAATCATCACCATCTATGGAGGATGAAGAGAGTTGCTGGGTATGAAGTGCCCAGCAGTGTACCTGCCCATGACTGGTGCTCTGAAGCTGCTGGTCCTGGGAATTCATCTGGTCATCTTTCTTTATGTTTAAACTTGCAGAGTTTTCGGGTTCATTCAGATGAAGACAACCCTGAGAGAATCCAGCAAATTATTAAAAGAGCCATTGAAGATGCTGACTGGATCATGAATAAAGTAGGTGCTTAAGCCTCCTGGCTCCGCCTGCGAGCTGGGGTGATGCTGGCCATGATCCCCATGACCACTAGAGGCCACTCCTGCCCCACAGTTGAGAATGGTCCCTGTGGAGGAGGCCACCATCCAGCTGCTTCCCTCCTCCAGAAGCTGAAAGGTGATGGCAGATACCTTCTGGTTGCATTTATATTTTCAAGTGTGGAGGGGCTGTCACTCTTCATCCTTAAAGGCAATTTTTTGCCCAACAGTGTTGATCACGCTGAGAGAGAGCAGCAGGAAGAAGGAGGAGAGAACAGTCTTCCTGGAAGCCGTAGTGCAGAGCCGGCAGTGGCATTGAGATATTGCAGAGAGGAAAGCTGTCCTGGGGAGGGACTCCCTGTCTCTGGGGGGTATTCACACTGGGGCAGAATTACAGAGGAGACATTCAGTATGTTTTGGTGGAGGAAGGGAGTGAGTCAGGAATGTAGACTGGCGTCTTGGCCCTTAGACTCTGATATTAGAATGACTAGAGAGTTGGAGTGTGCCCCTACCTCCCTGTCCTAACTCACACTCTTCAGGTATGGGCCCAGGGTCCATTTTTTTTAAACCCAGTAATTGTACCAGCTGGCTTCCAAGGGTCCTCCTCCACCTGAGATTTTTTTTTCCCCCTAAAACAAGACTCAGAGAGGACAGGTGCTCAGTTTCCTTATTATCCTCCCTCCCCAGCCCCGCCAGCTTCCCTTTTCATTAAAGAAGAAAGGGAGTCCAGGCATGAAGTAGAGATTTGACTGCCCAGTGCCTCCTGCCTAGATTCCCCACCTCCCAGAAGCCCCTGCAGGAGGCAGAGGAGGCCCAGATCATGGGGGCTTGAGGTATCCCCAGAGTCCTCCTGCCCTTGTGGGCTTCCCTCCTTCACATCGAATCTCTCTGTCTTGCAGTATAAAAAGCAAAACTGAGAACCCTGAGAGTGACCTTCCTAGCCTCTGGATGTTGAGAGGCCCCTCTTCTGGAGCTCAGAAGCAGCAGTGGGTTTGCAAGATCCATTGGCCTTGTTGGCTGAAAGAGCCAGAAATCGGGAGGAGAAGCTGACCTTGCTTCTCCGGAGGCTCCTCTTGCCACAGCCATGTTGTCAGCATCCTTTATGTTTGCACTTCCAGCTGCTCACCATGTGAAATTTGGGGAGAATGTGGTGTTTTTTTGTTTATTTTCTGTCTTTTTTATTTTTGTGTTTTTGTTCTTTTACTTTTCTCTGAAAGTGATCCATTTATTCTGGAGATCTTTTTATCATTCTGTGAGTCCTACAGCAGATGTCCCCTCAGGGAGCAGCCTGTACAGAAGAGAGCGCATGGGTTTTAGAACCAGACAGCTCTGGATTTGAAGCCCAGATTCAGTAAGGCGAAGGTGAAGTGCCTCACACAGGATGCTAGTGGCGGAGCCTGAAGGGCTCCCTCTGAGGAAGCCGTCCTGCCCCGCCCCTCCTCTGCTCCAACAGCGCCCTGCACAGCTCTGCGCCAGGCCACTCAGTGTCAGGTCTCAGTTATTTGTTTGCTAGCTTGTCCTGTCCCTGCATGCAGCCCCGAGCCCTCACAGTTGTCACGCACCCTGCAGTCTGCCAAGGAGCTGCTCTTCCTGACCACTGTTTCTCCATGCCCACGGAAGTCGAAGCCCTGGGCCTTGCCTCCAGGGAGCTGACAGCGTCCTTAAGTGGTGAAGTCACACCACATGAACCAAGGGGGGGACGCCAGAGCAGCTGCAGTGAACTCAGGCCTGTCCAGGCCTCTGCACACCTGCAATTTGTTTTGACTGCCCTTCCCTGCTTTGCCACCATCATGGAAGGATGGAAGGGAGCCGGAGAGTCTGGGTGGCCTCAGGGAGAATGGCCAGAGTGGCCAGAAGATGCAGTGAAACCCCATTGGGATTTGAGTATTCCCCAAGGGCGTTCAGCCACAGGGATCAACTAGTGTGTGTTTGTGTCCTTGCAATTATGTGACTTAAAGTGACTCAGAGATATCTTTATGTGTGTGGGTACTCCGCTGACAATGAAGTAAATATATCAATTTGTGGAAGTTTGTGTGTCTTCTCAACTGATAAGCCATGCATTCCCTAAGCATACCTTGTCTGCACCCTTCCAAACCCGCCCCACCGAGTGTCATCCACTGTTGAGAACGTAGAGTCAGACATGAAGCTGCCCAGGAGGGGTGATTCTTCAGAGAAGGTGACTGAGACTGGCCCCGCTGCTCCACAACAGTTGGTGAGGCCAGATTGGTCCTACCAGGCTGTGGGCAAGCTGAGGGGTTTCAGGCTAAGCCTAAAGCTGAGCCAGTCCCCTGTCCCACCCCTGCTGTTGAGCTGGGGGCCTCTCCTCAGGTGACAGGGCTGTATTGAGGTCACAGGAGTAGGGGTGGCCATATCCCAGATGTTTCTCAGCAGGACAGAAATGAATGAAGGCTGACAAGGGTTCAGGATAGTTAGTGTCGCTTGCTCTTGACCAGCTCCTGGAGTGGTTCTGTGACTTTTGGTTCCTGGATAGGTGCTTGGTCCAGCCGTGCTGACTCGCCACATGTCAGACAGTGGGTGTCCAGCTGCAGTGTGAGGCTGGCTGGTGAGGGAGCCAGCAGGGATGGGGTGGGTGAACAGTGTGCTGGCTGCTCTTCCCAGTCCCTGTGCTGCCACAGAGGGTGGTGCTCCCGCTTATGCAGGAGCCCATGGTAGGGGAGGCAGGAGCATGCAGCACTGTGCGCACAGGGGCACTGTTGAAGCCTGGGAGAGCCTCCTGTCCTCAGCAGCAGCCTTGCCTTCCACCCTGCCCTCCGACTTCCACCGCTTCGAGCCCTGCGTGGACTGTGGGGATGGCTCCTTCATCTCTCAACTCTCAAATGCATGGAGTTGAAGGTTTACAGAATAGCTTCCAAGCAAATGGAAGAAGATGAAGATTTGACCCAGAGTCAACCAGTGTGGCCTGCTGGAAGGGGCTCTGGAGCTGCATACACCTGAATTTGAATCCCAGTCTGTCACTTAGAGGCGGTGTGATTTGGGGCAGGTTTGTTAACCTGTCAGGCTCACTTTTTTCACCGTGACAGGCTGCACATCCCACGGTTGGGAAGATTAAGGCTGTGCACACAGATGGGCTGTCAGCCATGTGGCCTCCATCTCTTCTCTCTGGTGTACCTGGTGATGACGCTTCTCTTTAGGTGGGTCCCTGTGGCTCTCCCTGGTGTCCACTGTGCAAGCACAACGCCAGCAGGAAAGGATCCGACATGTGTTGTCCACACTTTGACTGATACTTCTTTGGACTTACATTGCCTTTCTGGGGTGCATTTGCGTTATAAAGTTGCTGGTTTTATCTGCATAGTGAAAGGCAGATGTTAAAGCCCTCAAGGGCTTCCTTCTGAGGCTGACTCCGAGGCAGTGCTTGTCTTGATCCTGCACCAGCACGTGCTCCCTGGGCAGAGCCTGTCTTGCCCTACACAGTTCCCTTTTTCATCCCGTGCCCACCCCGTCTTCATTGAACATTTATTGCACAGTCCTTCCTCCATGCAGGAAGGGACTCAGTCTAAGGGAAAGACAGACGTGGGTTGCCTGGAGGTTGAGCAGTTGTGGCTCCTAGGATGTGATCATAACATAGATTTATCTTTTTGTCTCACAATTCCTTTATATGTTTTTCTGGAGGTTTCTATTCTCCCTATCCCTGGATGAAAACTGAGACAAAGCCTCAAAAATTTCTGGCCAGACTTAAATTTTAAAAACCCAAAGCTATGGCTACTTTTTCTTTTTCTTTCTTTCTTTTTTTTTTAGAGATTGCTTTGCATGATTTGGTTCCTGTGGCATACTCCAGCCTCACCTCCTCCACCTCCACCCCTATTCTCTCCACCCACCACGATGTCTCAGCCACACCAAGCAGCATGGGAGTCCCTGAACAAGTGGTGCTACTTCTGGCCTTTGCTTAAACTGCTGCTTGGCCTGGAATGCTCCTTCCCCAAGCCAGCAAATATGCCTCTGTCTCCTTCTCTGACAGAGGTTTCCTATCTGCAGCAGATTCCAACTGGAAAAAGGAAGATGCCTGAACTTTAAGTTTTGAAATTTTATCTTCCTGCGACTGGACATTTCACTTAGTGCATTGAAACTGTGACTTAAAAGTAGCCATAGCTGCCGGGTGCAGTGGCGAGTGCCTGTAGTCCCAGCTACTCGGGAGGCTGAGGTGGGAGGATCTCTTGAGTCCAGGAGTCCTGGGCTGTAGTGCGCTATGCTGATCGGGTGTCTGCATTAAGTTCAGCATCAATATGGTGACCTCCTGGGAGCAGGGGACCACCAGGTTGCCTAAGGACAGGTGAACCAGCCCAGGTCGGAAACAGCCGGTCAGAACTCCAGTGCTGATCAGTAGTGGGATCATGCCTGTGAATAGCCACTGCACTCCGGCCTGGACAACATAGCCTTGCTAAGGAGTTTGGACCTTCTCCAAAGGGTGGCTTTGTAATCATCTCTTTATGTAGTTGTCTCCTCCACCAAAGAGTGAAGCCCTTGAGGTCAGGACCAGGTGCTGGTTGTTGCAGAACCTTCCGGGCCAGTCGTGTGTCTGCTGCCCGGGCTGTGAGCTCTTAAGAGTTGGCTGAATGAAAGAATGATGATGGCAGGCAAACTGTGATGTCTCTCTTTCGTTTGTTTGTTTCTCACTGCTTTCTAGTAATGGGAAAGCCTGGGAGATGGTGAATATTTCTTGGCTAAGTCTTCTTCTTACTACCAATGCTTGGGAGCTGCTTTAGAGCCCTCTGCATGACTGGCAGGCTCTTCCTCCAGGAAGTTTGTCTTGATGCAGAGAGAGGATTTCCCTCAAAGTAAATGTTACCAAGTGCTGAAACCCAAACTTCCTCCCAACCTCTTGAAATGAACCTGTCCATTTTGCCCCCCTAGCGGGTGGGGATTAACTTGACCATCCAAAACAAATACCCTTTGTACAACGACGGGGAGAACCATGACTGTTGCCCATTTAATATGAGGGAGTAAACTCATTAACTTGGGGTGAGTAACTGTAGTTAAAGAAGATCAGAGGCTTTAGAACAGTGCCTTAAGGGGTTAAGGAGCAGGAGGCACAAGGTCATCCCAGAAAGGCACATGGTTTCAACAACAAATCAAAGAAGCAGCTTCAGCCTCCTGAGTCTTTAATTCAACAAGCATTGAGCACCTCCTATATATAGGATTCACTGGCCAGGTGGTGGCTGCTATGGGTGGTGGTGTCTGTGCATTCTCAGCAGCACTTATAGTGCCAGGTAATACCTTGTACCCAGGGCAGAGTTCAGGTATTACCTTTGCATTGGCAAATCAGAGATGAGTTACTTGCCTGTTGACACATAACTCCTGATAGAAGAGGCTTGGAGTAGCAGTCAGGTTGAAAGGGGAGCAGCAAGTTCATTTGGGCAGCACTCATGTTGCTTTTTGGGGTAGCACTCATATTTTTTAAAATTTATTTTTATTTTTGAGATAGTGTCTTGCTCTTTCACCCAAGCTAGAGTGCAGTGGCCTGATGTTGGCTCACTGCAACCTCCACCTTGTGGGTTCAGGTGATTCTCCTGCCTCAGCCTCCGTAGTAATAGTGGTACTACAGATGTGTGCCACCATACCAGCTAATTTTTATTTTTGTAGTAGAGATGGGGTTTTGCTGTGTTGGCCAGGCTGGTCTTGAACTCCTGGGCTCAAGTGATCTGCCCACCTTGGTCTCCCAAAGTGCTGGGATTACAGGTATGGACCACTGTGCCAGGCCTCATATTGCCTTTTTTTTTTTTTAATTTTTAATTTTTTGAGATGAAGTTTTTCTCTTGTTGCCCAGGCTGGAGAGCAATGGAGCTATCTTGGCTCACTACAACCTCTGCCTCCCAGGTTCAAGTGGTACTCCTGCTTCTTTCTCCCGAGTAGCTGGGATTACAGGCATGCGCCACCACGCCTGGCTAATTTTTTGTATTTTTAGTAGAGACAGGATTTCTCTACGTTGGTCAGGCTGGTCTTGAACTCCTGACTTCAGGTGGTCCACCTGCCTCAGCCTCCCAAAGTTCTGGGATTACATGTATAAAGCCACTGTGCCTGGCCTCCTATTGCTTTTTATGGACTGCATATTTATATGAAGTTGCTTTGGAGTGGCCTGATGGAATTATGGGTGGCTGAAACCCCTTGCACAACTACTGTGGATGATGCCAAGGAAAAGGTTGAGGGGAAAGGTTCTGGCTTTGGGAAGCAGAAGGCAGAAATACAGTTGCAGAAAGTTGTGTGTCTGCATCAAACTAATCACTCAACTGTGTCATCCAGCCTGAGTCAGACCCTGGAGGGCTTCATAGCGAGTAGATGATTCCACTCTCAGTGGTGGAAACTACTAGGAATGACCAGGTCTGATGGATCTTGTGGGGCAAGCCCTCAAGTGCTCATCATATAGATTAGAAGTTATGGAATGAACAGTTGTAGGCAGAGAGAGGGACTGGGTAGGGACTGGTAGGTCCCTCTTCCCTGTTGACTGGAAGTGAGTTAAACCTTGGGCCCTGGAAGACAGAAACCATCACTGTGAAAAGAAGGGTGAGCCATTGTTCCCTTTACTTTCCCAGTGCATCGTTTCAGATTTGTTTGGATTGGTGAAGACATTCTCAACAGTCCTCAAGTGGCAGCACGGACAGTGCCAAGCAATATCTTTATTCACTCTACCCAGATGACCATGGCTAAGCCCCAGACTACCTAGAATTCCAAGAGGGGCAGATTGATATGGGCTGGAGTGGTCAGAGAAAGCTTCAAGCAGACCACGGAACTTGAGCTATACCTTGAAAGGCAGACAGGATTGAGGCAGTCAGAGGGAGGAGAAGGCATTTGATGGTGGGGTCAGCTAGAGGTATAAATAAATGTGGGCCTGGGAGGAGGCTCAGGCTAGACTCAGACTAGATGGCTGGGTGCTCACAGGAGATGGTGAGAGATAATCAACTCAGCCTCAGTCCGCTGAGTTTAGACTATATGCATGGCACCTTGCCAGCTGTATTAGTCTGTTCTCATGCTGCTAATAAAGGCATATCAAAGACTGGGTAATTTATAAAGAAAAAGAGATTTAATGGACTCACAGTTCCTTGTGGCTGGGGGCATCTCATAATCAAGGCAAAAGGCAAAAGGCATGTCTTACATGGCAGCAGACAAGAGGGAAAGTGAGAGGCAAGTGAAAGGGGAAGCCTCTTATAAATCATCAGATCAGCCGGGTGCATTGGCTCACGTCTGTAATCCCAGCACTTTGGGAGGCCGAGGTGGGTGGATCACAAGGTCAGGAGATCGAGACCATCCTGGCCAACATGGTGAAACCCTATCTCTACTAAAAATACAAAAAACTGGACTGGTGCAGTGGCTCACGCCTGTAATCCCAGGACTTTGGGAGGCCAAAGTGGGTGGATCACGAGGTCAGGAGATTGAGACCATCCTGGCTAACACAGTGAAACCCCATCTCTACTAAAAATACAAAAAATTAGCTGGGTGTGGTGGCACGTGCCTGTAATCCCAGCTACATGGGAGGCTGAGGCAGGAGAATTGCTTGAACCTGGGAGGAGGAGGTTGCAATGAGCTGACACTGTGTCACTGCACTCCAGTCTCGGAGCACGACAGAGCGAGACTCTCAAAAAACCAGGTGGTGGAGGTTGCAGTGAGCTGAGATTGTGCCAAAAAAAAAAAAAAAAATCATCAGATCTTGTAAGACTGATTCATTACCACAAGAACAGTATGGGGCAAAACACCCCCATGATTCAATTATCTCCCACCAAGTCCCTCCCACAACACGTGGGAATTATGGGAGCTACAATTCAAGATGAGATTTGGGTGGGGACACAGCCAAACCCTATCACTGACCAACTTATTGCAAGTCTGTTCTTCCTCGATTACCCGCATCCATCACTCCTTGTCAGAAAGTTCTTTGCTTTGTCTAATCCAAGTCTGCATGACTAAGGTAAAGTTGTTTTTCCCAGTTTTGTCTTCAGGTGAGGCGAAAGACACAGCTTATGGAAAGCCCCACCCAGCAAGAAAATATACTTATCTTGACTCCAAATGTTGTCCCCAAGGAAAGCTTCTGGCATCTAGAATGGCCCTGGCAGCAGCCTGATCCTGCCTCCAGGAGGAATTCTGCTGGCTTTGGGGATCTTGGGTATTTCCTTTCGTCTTGTCACCTGGTAAAAGGACTTGAGTTTCCCCCTCCAGCTCATAGGAGAGGTGAGAAGAAAAGAAAAAAAAGAATTCTCCTTCTTTGATTTTGCAGTGGAAATTATTTGCCTATACCAATAGCACATTGAGATACAATATTTAAAAAAAAATGGCAGATTCTTCAGAGCTAAATATTTGTTGTTGATTCAAACATGGGTCCTTCTGATTATATTAAAGTTGTCCTGGAAGCAAGAGAAGGGACCCTGGCATCAGAGAGACCTGGGCTCATATCCTGACCCAGGCACTAGTGAGCTGTGAGACTTTAGGCAAGTGAGTATACTTGTCTGAGCCTCAGTTTCCCCATCAGTACAATGGGGGGCAGTTCAGGAGGGCAGTCATCCTTCCTCCATAGAGTTGTTATACAGATGACCACTTTATAGCACAAACAGAACATGCAGTTTGAAGATTCCCATCCCTCACTTGTTCTCACTCTTTTCTGTTGCTTCCTCCTTTACTTGGTCCCTCCTGGACCCTCTCTCCTGGCCTGGGCCTCAGACCTCCTAGAGGGGACTCCAAGGCAGAGCTCACAGCAGCCTCCCTTCATCAGCACCTGGAGGCTGCCTGTCCCTGCCAGAGGGACAGGGAACTCCTTCTGGAGGTGAACCCCTGGCCTCTCTTTCATCCTTCTTCATCAAGCCAGGGTGATGAAATTGAGTGGCCTTCACTGTCAAGTGCCCTTTTTACTGGAATTTAATCAGAACTCACAGACCAACTCTGGTCATTGCAGTTGAGAAGCTCAAGACATTCCGGCATTACCTGCTTTGTTCTGCTTTTCCTGATATTGCAAATAGTTTTGGATGCTTATTTTTATTCAAGAAGGCACCAAGTATCAGACTTTTTGATGAGAGTTCCCTGTGGAGAGATGATTGCATCTCCAGAGGCCAGTTACTGCTTTAGAGACCCACAGCGCAGCTTTTCAGCAAGGAGCCTAATTAAACAAGTTTGGGAAAGTCCCCGAACTGTGTTTCTGTGGGGTCCTGGGATAGCCTGATTTCAAGCTAAAAGAGGAGGCCCTTTCCTGGAAATGATGTAATTGACTGAAACAAATACTTTCATCCAATCTCCCTTTCCAAAGTCCCCTCTGTTTGTGGATTCCCTTTGGGGGCTGCATCAGGAATCAGAGAGTGGGGTAGGGGCCGGGACTCCCTAAATCCTTTCTGTCTGAATAACAGAGGGGAGTCTTGGCTGAAAGCCGTTTAAAAAATAAATTAATTTTCTAATTCATGAGTTTATTTAATTCTGAATTCCTATCATGTAAATTTATTTTGTCATAGAATAGGTAAGATATTTGCCTGGTTCAGAATTAGTAAAAGGATCTCCTAACCCAGTCCCCAGCTGTCTGCTTTCCCTCCCAGGAGGGAAGTAACAGACTAATTTCTTATGCCTCCTTTAGAGATACGCTATGTACAGAAAAACTACACACCTTTTCTTCTGGTGCTCTCTTATTTGATTTTTAAAAACTTAATATATCATGGAGTTCTTTTCAAAACAATGCATAAGCGTGTTCATTTTTTATGCTTCATGTTATTAGTCCACTGCATAGAGATATCACAACTTTTCCAGTAATCTCCTATTGAGGGACAGCTGGTTTATTTACATTCTTCTACTGTTATAAGCAACACGGCAGTGAATAACCTGTACAAATGTCTTCATACATAGGAAATTATCTCTAGGAGAAGTTCTTGTAAGCAGAATTGCTGAGTGAAAATGTATACACATTTGTAATTTTGAAAGATGTGCTGAAGTGGCCCTACAGAGAAACTGGACCAATTTATACTGTCACTAACACCTAACAGTGTTTTAAATATGCAAGTGTTTTATTTAGTTACTTAGTTTCGAGTCAGGATCTCACCCTGTTGCCTAGGCTGGAGTGCAGTGGCACGATCACATCTCACCGCAGTCTTGACCTCCTAAGCTCAAGTGAATCTCCTACCTCAGCTTCCCAAGTAGCTGAGACCACAGGTGTGCACCACCATGTCCAGCTGTGCTTTTATGGCCATGACACTGAGCCTACCTATGGCAGGCACACATGACTGAGGCCCCCGCATCACTGTCCTTCCACAGCTGTTTTACCTGCAACTGCTAACTTACTGTAGACCTTGAAAGACACCTGGGGGGCTTTCCTTGATAAGAGGTATGCGCATTTACTTTGAACATGATTATTTTCTCAGGGTTACTTAATATTTTTTATACATGTGACCCTATATTTCCTCACAGTGAGTGAATAGAAGTCTGTGTTCTCTTGTTTTTCTTTTCTTCCTTCCTTCCTCCCTCCCTCACTTCTTTTTTTCCTTTCTTTCCTTCCTTCCTTTCTCCCCTCCCTCCCTCCCTCCCTCCCTCCTTCCTTCCTTCCTTCCTTCCTTCCTTCCTTCCTTCCTTCCTTCCTTCTTCCTTCTTCCTTCTTCCTTCCTCTTTAACAGGGTCTCACCCTGTCTCCCAGCTTGGAGTGCAGGGTCACGATCCCAGTTAACTGCAACCCCTGCCTCTCAGGCTCAAATGGTCCTCTCACCGCAGCCCCCCAAGTAGCTGAGACTACAGGTGTGCACTACCATCCCAGGCTAATTTTTTGTATTTTTGGTAGAGACAGGATTTTGCCATGTTGCCAAGCCTGGTCTTGAACTCCTGAGCTCAGATGATCCACCCACCCCAGCCTCCCAAAGTGCTGGGATTACAGGCATGAGCCACTGTGCTCGCCTTTATTGGTTTTCTTATTCTGAGTAAGAAGAACACTACTTGCCTGAGATCCACATTCGAATGATGTCTCCAGTGAATAACCTTGTGATCTTGCCAACTTACCTGGCTTCTCAAGTTCCCTCCACTGCAGTGTTGCAGAGACCAGGAGGATAATGAACCACAGCAATAGTTCTCGAGCTTGGAGCTTCGGTGCACACACTATCACCTGGGGGGCTCCTGGAAACAGATGGCTGGGTCCCAGCCCCAGGGTCTCTGATACAGTTGGTGTGAGTGGAACCTGGTCATTTGCAAACCTAACAAGTTCCCACGTGATGCTGCTGGCCCAGGGGCAACACTCTGAGAGCCATTGAAACCATGTCTAGAAATAATAATTGCATAATTTTTTGTCTCTCCTATTGTCTTGACTGACAGGTTAAGAAAGGGAAACAGCATTTATTGAGCCTCAAAAATTATGCAAGCCATCTCATTTTATTTAATACTTACCCTTAAAGTACTTATTACTTTATGGATGAGAACACTGAAACTAAAAAAAGTTAAATGACTTACCCAGAGTTTTACAATGAGGAAATGGTGAATCTGGGATTCAAATACAAGTTTGTCCAACTCCGGAATCTATATTCTATTTGTTACACCCTACTGCTTGCCAACAGTGTTTGGCCATGGTAATTGAATAAATAAGCTTAGGGGTTTAACTTTATTCTGCTTCTTTCTTTCTT
>NW_016108066.1:143951-147233 GCF_001604975.1 Cebus imitator | reverse complement strand
AGAGAGAGAGAATATGTAAGATGCAATGAATCAGCCAGTCAACAAGCAAATATTGAGCACCTTCTATGTGCCAGGCATGGGGTTATACTTGTGCAGCAGAAAGCCCTGTTATAGAACCGAAGTGGGGTCTGCTTGCCTGGTGCAATAAACTCAAACATTCACACCCAGGCTTGCAGTGGAAGAAAAAAGGGTGTTAATTTTCAGGAAGCCGAGTAAAGAGGATCAGGCAGCTCATGCTTAAGACCTGACCTTCCTGATGGCTTGCAAGTAAGGGTGTTTAAGGATGAGGAGGCAGAGGTTACAGGCAAAATCATATATCAATACACCTAGACTATACATTGGTTTGACCTAAAAAGGTGGGACATCTCAAATTAGGGGCTTACAGGTTATAGGTATACTCAAAGATTTTCTGATTTGCAGTTGGTTACGGAAGCAAAGCTTTGTCTAAAAATTTGGGATCAGCAGAAAAGAACGTTAGCCTGGCTCTTCAGCATGGCTTCCTCCAGGCTTCTCAGGAAGAACTTTAGAACTAAGAATGGCAGTCAGAATTCAGTCCTCAATTCCCCCTTATCTGAGGTCTGTGCTCCAGTGGATCCATTTGGTGGGGGTTTCTGAAAAACAACTCAGGGACATATGTTAAGAAGTTATCTTTAGATTCTATAAGGAACATCTTGTGACTCTAACTTCCTTGGCCATGGTTTTAAGCTACTGTTACCTTCTTGCTGATCAAGTTGCTCATTTACTTCTCAGAGCTAGCTAGGTGCCTGGAATTTCCCTTGAAGAAACTCAAGATTTTCCTTTATTTCTGTGCTTTGAGGGGTGGGAGGAGGAGGTCCTGGCAGGACCCTTAGAGGGGTCCTGCTCGGTCTCAATTCTTCCTGTCTTTCGTCACTTCTCAGTCCTGGGGCGGGTACAGAAACACAGAGTGCTGTGGCTACTCCCTGCTGAATTGGGGCAAAGATTAGGGACCAGGAAATGAGGAGATAAATTTCTAGCATGGAGCTCAAGATATTCACGAGTCCCAGGCACGGCACCATGGTGCTGAATTATTATATTAGTTGCTTCCATCACTGCTTTCTATCATTTGGTTATAATAGAAAGCATAAGCAAAATTAGCAAGACTGACATGCCTAACTTTAGTAATCCAGAAAACATGGACTGTATTTCATGAAGAATCCAAGAAAACAAAGAAGAAAACCAGTCCTCTGGGACAGTTGGGGAGACCAGTTGTAACCAAGTGTCTTGTTCTCTAATTCTTTCTAATGAGTTTCTACCTGCCCAGATTCATTTATATAAGTACAGCACATGGTATTTGCAATTATACATACTTTTCTCTAGTCAGCTAAGATGCAATCTAAGACCATCTTATTATCTAAGACAACCTGAGCCAATGAATTAATTCCTCTTGGCTAAGTGACTGTTGTATGCACTAGCAGCAAGAATTTTGAAAGCGAGGGACAAATTTCTAATCGTGTGCTCATGGGATGCCACTCCCTACCAAGGTAACAACATCTGCCCAAAGTAGTAGCCAGCTCCATCTTTTTGGAACCCAGGTGAATACGGATTTGTGGATTCCCAAAGTAAATATGTGGACTGTTTAGTTCCAATGAGTTGTTTAATTTGCTGGGAGCTAAGATACGCAGCAACTTCCACGTGTTTAGAGAGCGGGCCTCTAAGGGAGACATATTTGAGGGCCTTACTCACCTGAAGAGGCAAAATCAAAGAAGACTTTATAATGAGGCAATCAAAAGAGGGAACTACTAAAATAATAACATTTTCTCATGTAACATTCTTGTGGCGGCGGGGGAGGGCTCAGAGTATGACAATATAGTTAACTGTCACACTGTTATTCCATTAACAGGGTCAGGTAACACATCTACAGGTTATCTGTCTTTGCCAGTGTTTGAGAAATTCCAATTACATAATTGTCCTTTTAACCTAGGGGGCTCAAAGTCCACAAGGAAGCATAACAAAAGGCAATCGGGTTTATGGTTCAATGTGAGCACTTGAAGTAATTAAGACCCTAGAGCAGCACGCAGAGCCGCTTAGCCAGTAGTTGATAGACAAAACAAAATAAATGATAACAAAGAATAGTTTCTGTCAGTATCTCTCTCTCTCTCTTTTTTTTTTTTTTTTTGCAAACAAAATATATGAAATAACAAGTTTTTAAAAATTGTACTTTAGGTTCTGGGGTACCTGTGCAGATCATGCAGGATTGTTGCGTAGGTACACACATGGCAATGTGGTTTGCTGCCTCCACTCCGCCGTCACCTACATCTGACATTTCTCCCCATGTTATCCTTCCCTGACCTCCCCACCCTCCCGCTGCCCCTCCCTTGGCCCCCCACAACAAACCCCAGTGTGTGATGCTCCCCTCCCTGTGTCCATGTGTTCTTATTGTTCATCACCTGCCTACGAGTGAGAACATGCGGTATTTGATTTTCTGTTTTTGTGTCAGTTTGCTGAGAATTATGGTTTCCAGGTTCATCCATGTCCCTATAAAGGACACAAACTGATCATTTTTTATGGCTGCATAGTATTCCATGGTGTATGTGTGCCACATTTTCCTTGTCCCATCTATCATTGATGGGCATTTGGGTTGGTTCCAGGTTTTTGCCATTGTAAACAGTGCTGCTGTGAACATATGTGTGCATGTGTCTTTATAATAGAATGCTTTTTTTTTTTTGGAGATGGAGTTTCACTCTTGTTACCCAGGCTGGAGTGCAATGGCGTGATCTCGGCTCACGGCAACCTCCGCCTCCTGGGTTCAGGCAATTCTCCTGCCTCAGCCTCCTGAGTAGCTGGGATTACAGGCACGTGCTACCATGCCCAGCTAATTTTTTGTATTTTTAGTAGAGACGGGGTTTCACCATGTTGACCAGGATGGTCTCGATCTCTTGACCTTTTGATCCACCCACCTTGGCCTCCCAAAGTGCTGGGATTACAGGCGTGAGCCTCTGCACCCGGCCCATAATAGAATGATTTATTTATTTATTTATTTATTTATTTTTTTGAGACGGAGTTTCACTCTTGTTACCCAGGCTAGAGTGCAATGGCGTGATCTCGGCTCACCACAACCTCCGCCTCCTGGGTTCAGGCAATGCTCCTGCCTCAGCCTCCTGAGTAGCTGGGATTACAGGCACTCACCACCATGCCCAGCTAATTTTTTATATTTTTAGTAGAGATGGGGTTTCACCATGTTGACCAGGATGGTCTCGATCTCTTGACCTCGTGATCCACCCGCCTCGGCCTCCCAAAGTGCTGGGATTACAGGCTTGAGCC
>NW_016108066.1:137389-141346 GCF_001604975.1 Cebus imitator | reverse complement strand
AAAAAAAAAAAAAAAAAGAAACCTGTATTTAAGAGTATTTGTGAGAGTCCTTTCCATGAGCTTCTTCAAAGAAGAAACCACTTTTTGAGAAGTTATAGGTAGCAAAAGTCTTGGAAAAGCTATGATTAAAGAAGCAATTGACAAGAGACTGTGACATACAACAATTTAACATAATAGTTATAATTATTGTTGATAACATATATTAAGGCACCAGAATTTTAAGAATCTCATATAATTTTGGAACACATATTAATAACACATTTATGCAAATACAACCCAAACAAAGTTAAATACCATTTTATATTTCACAATGCTTCCTGTATGATTTTAACACACAAAGTAAGCTCGGTACGTCTTTCCTGGACTTCCGGGGGACTTAACATCAAAAAATTAGTTTGAGGTCAAAAAGACTGAATTGAGAATTTGAAATTTAATTTTGGAATTTTTGTCAGATATTAGAGGTTTAAAACAGTTGATATCACAAAATAGGATCACAGGAAACTGTAAAACAATAGTCATTCATTTAGCCAAAGTGATAATTCAAGGATTTTGAAAAGGGAAATTAACTCTTTCATAGGGAGGAGACTCAGTTTTCCAAATAATCATAAGACCTAATAAAGATAGCACAATGCCAGCTGAATCTGTCTTTTTCTTTTTTGCCTCTTTTATTTTTGGAGCTTATTCAAAGAGTAAACATAATTTGTTATTATGTCTTATTAATATTACATGAAAATCTTATTACAAGAGAAAACCAAGTTCTGCCTTTTCATTGAGTATATTATTAATGCTAAAGGTAATTTTAATAAAACTTTAGAAACAAATCCGTCTAATCTCAGTCAGTTTTGACCCCAGAAAAGATTTTTATTACCCTTTTGTAACCTCTTATAATTTTTTATTAAAGAGCAGATCAGTGCTCCAAGAAAACTGTCATTCTGACACAGAGGCCCAGACTCTGACCCTGCATCAGTGTGCTTTTGATATTAATGTGTAATTTTTAGAAAACTAAATAATCCCCTTTTAATTTTAGCCAAATTGATCATACACAAAGTTCCTTTCACAAGATCAATTTTTCATAAATCTTTTTCTACAACTTGCTTAAACTTTCAGTTTTGTCCAAATTGGACGTTTGCTGTAAATAGCAGAGAAACTGGATGATAGGGTTAAAAGAGAGGTTTATTATTATTTTATTACAGATGCATTGGGACCTCTATAGAAAGAGTACCCCCAGTTTTGTCCTATCATTTTACCTTAGTGCTAAAGTTTTTCTTTCAACATGACTTACCCAAGGGATGCATGAGGTCTCCAAAGAGGTGAAAAGCAGTTCTCATAAGATCCAGAATCACCCCAAAGACAGTTCCAAGAAAGAAATGTTTTGCTAGTCACAAATGGAGTATAAGCCACATTTCTGTTTGGCCATATTCTCTAGAATCTCAGCTGAGAATCTACACATAAAGGCCCCAAAGCCCATGTGCCTTTAAGATGAAAAAAATGAAGGGAATCAAAAGTTGTTCATGGAAGGGAAAAGAATCAATAATTGGCAAAAGTCACATGAATATCAAATCAAAAAGGACTCGTTCTATAATTGCCCATTGGGTTCTTCCTGCCCACTGGACAAATAAAGACCACAGCATTGCAGCAAGAAAAAAGTTTAATTGATGTGAGGCTGGCGATGCCATGCAAGAGATTGAGTTAGCACTCAAATCAATCTCATCTCAGGCTGATAGGTTAGGGGTTTTTCTTTTTATTTATTTATTTATTTTTAGGATGGGGTTTCACCATGTTGGTCAGGCTGGTCTTGAACTCCCGACCTCAGGTGATCTGCCCACTGTGGCCTCCAAAGTGCTTGGATTACAGGTGTGTACCACCACGCCCAGCAGGTTAGGGGTTTTTCAAAGGCAGTTGGGGATGGCCAAGCAATGGGTGCTTGATGCTGACTGGTTGGGGCAGAGATGAACTCATAGGAGGTCACAGCTATCGTCTTGAGCTGAGTTGCTTCTGGGTGGGGCCACAGGAATGGGGTTGGCAGGTCTAGATGGAGCCATGGGTAGTAAATATGCAAAAAAGCCTGAAAATATATATACAAAGGCCAATCTTAGGTCCTACAATAGTGATGTTATTTGCAGGACCTCCAGAATAATGGCTGGCAATCATTTATGTCTACACCTTAGCAGAATTCGGGCTCCTCCTCCTTCTGAATATCATGGAACAGAAGTAAGTTGTTGGGAAACAGTTGCAATTTAGCGATTTGAAATAGTGGAAACTGATACTGGGAGAATGGATTAATTTTTTTTTTTTTTTTTAAAGAAAGAAAGAGAAAGAGAAAGGGGGAGAGAGAACAGGAGTCTTGCTCTATTGCCCAGGCTGGAATGCAATCTAAAAATAGGTATTAAAAACCTCTTTTATGCCGATAATTGTACTTAACAGCGGAGACAGGAAGGAATAAGGGAAGAAAATAACAAACAGCCAACCAATATTTCATTTAAGTCTGTGAAATGCTATGCAAATGCTGAAGAGTGATTTACTTCCAATTATGTGGTCACTTTCAAAATAGGTGTAATATGATACTGAGAAAAATGTATGTTCTGTGGACCTGGGGTGAATAATTCTATAAATACTCACTGAGTTTACTTGTTCCAGGTCTGAGTTCAAATCATAGATGTCCCTGTTAATTTTCTATCTCGTTGATCCGTCGAATATTAACAATGTGGTGTCAACGTCTCCCACTATTATTGTGCGGGAGTCCAAGTCTCTTTATGTCATTAAGAACTTGTCTTATGTATCTGGGTGTTCCTATATTGGGTGCATATACATTTATGATCATTGACTCCTGTTGTTGCATTGATCCTTTTACCGTTATGTAATGTCCTTCTTTGACTCTTTTAGTCCTTGTTACTATTAAAGTCTATTTTGTCAGAGACGAAAGTTACAACTCCTGTTTTCTTTCTTTCTTTTTTCTCTGCATTTGATTGGTAAGTCTTCCACCAACCTTTGTTTTGAGTCTTTGTGTGTCCTTGCTTATGAAATGGATCTGGATACAGTGATTTTGACTTTTTATTCAATTTGCCTGTCTGTGTCTTTGATTGGGGCATTTAATCCATTTAAATTTAGGATTAATATTGATATTTGTGAGTTTAATGTTGTCGTTTAATGCTAGCTGGCTATTTTGCCTGTTAGTTGATATAGACTCTTCATTATGGAGATACTCTTTACCTTTTGGTAAGTTTTTGGGATGACTGATACTGGTTGTTCCTTTCTGTGTATAGTGCTTCTTTCAGAAGCTCTTGTAAAGCAGGCCTGGTGGTGATGAAATCTCTGAGTGCTTGCTTGTTCATGAAAAATTTTATTTTGCCTTCATTTATGAAGCTTAATTTGGCTGGATATGAGATTCTGGGTTGAAAATTCTTTTCTTTGAGGATATTGAATATTGACCCCCACTCTCTTCTGGCTTGTAGGGTTTCAGCTGAGAGATCTGCTGTGAGTCTGATAGGCTTCTCTTTATGGGTAACCTGACCTTTCTTTCTAGCTGCCCTTAGAATTTTCTCCTTTATTTCAACCCTGGTGAATCTAACGATTATGTGTCTTGGGGTTGCTCTACTTGAGGAATGTCTTTGTGGTGTTCTCTGTATTACCTGGAGTATTTTCCTGCCTTACTAGGTTAGGAAAGTTTTCCTGAATAGTATCCTGAAGAATATTTTCCAGCTTGGATTCATTCTCTTCATGACATTCAGGTACACCTATCAAACATAAATTAGGTCTTTTCACATAGTCCCATATGTCTTGGAGACTTTGCTCATTCCTTTTTACTCTTTCTTCTTTAATCTTGTCTTCTTGTTTCATTTCATTAATTTGGTGTTTGACCTCTTTTCTTCTGCTTGATCAATTCGACTGTTAAAACCTGTGCATACTTCGCGGAGTTCTCGTATTGTATGCTTCACTTCCATTAATTCACTTATATTC
>NW_016108066.1:125943-136519 GCF_001604975.1 Cebus imitator | reverse complement strand
CCTCAGCCTCCTAAAGTGCTGAGGGATTACAGGCATGAGCCACCTTGCCTGGCCAAGAGGCCCAGTGAAGCACAAATGCATGGATCCATCCCTGAGCAAAATAAGTCAGGCAACTGCTGTCTAGGGGCTGATGTGCCATGGGTGAGACCACCACTTGGGACTTTGTCCCTTTGCAGTTGCCAAGTAGTTGTTACTGAATCGACGTGGGGCCCACTCACTGGCACGGTAAGTCCAAACATCTACATCAAGGTTTGTGATGGGAGAAAGGAGGATATTTATTTGTGAGTGTCAGCAAGGAGAACCCAGCAGCTCACGTTTAAGACCTGGCTTCCCGTGTAGCTTGTAAGAGTTTTTTAAGGAGGGGAGGCAAGGGTTACAGGCCAATTACATGCAATGGAGGCTATATATTGGTTTGACCTAAAAAGGTAGGGCATCTCAAAGCAGGGGCTTACAGGTCATAAATAGATTCAAAGATGTTCTGATTTGCAATTGGTTAAGGAAGCAAAACTTTGTCTAAAAATTTGGGGTCAGTAGAAAAGAATGTGAGCTCTGGCTTGTGGGTGTGACTTCCTCCCCATCCCTAGGGAAGAACTTCAGAAGAAAGAGAGTGGTCAGGCTTCAGTCCTCAGTTCCCCCTTATCTGAGGTCTATGGGCTAGCAGATCCATTTGGTGGGGTTCCAGGTATCTGAAAAAGAACTCAGAGAAACATATGTTAAGACGTTATCTTTGGGGGTAAAGGGATAAAGATGTTCTACAGGGAACATCTTGTGATGCTTACTTCCTTGGGTATAGATTTAAGCTACTCTTACCTTCTTGACAATCAAATTGCTCATTTGCTTCTCAGGGCTAGCAAGGTGCCTGGAATGTTCCTTGAAGAAACTCTTTTCCTTTATTTCCATGTTGCAGGGAGGGGCGTGCTGGCTCCTATGAGGGTTGCCTGATCTATCTCAGGCCTTGTCCTAAAGAATCCTATATAATTGTTCTTATTGCTTCTTTTTGGAGGTGGCAGGGATTATATTTCTGAATCTCACAAAAGCACTGGTGCTACTTTTCCAATAGTGCTTTGCTTTGCTTCTGAGCTGTTTTGATTTGTTTGTTGTTGGCTTCCTTTATGTATTCTGGGAGCCAATGACTTGGCTGGGAACTTGAAATCCTACCTTTGAACTCCTGGCAGTTCCCTGTCGGTTTTCACACAAATGGACTTGCTGGAATCAGTAGTGAGACACCTCTTCTCTTAATACCTGTAGGGTTGAAGGTGTGGGTGTGGTCATAGCCATCTTGGCATCCAAGGGCAATGCATTACTCATGTTTCTGGTGATGCTGGTATGAACAAAACTTCCATGCTGCAGGTGTGTGAAAATATCTCACATACAGTTATGTAAGGTATATAATTCTTGCTAATGATAATACAATGACTGTTTCTGGTTTGTGTATTTCCTATGCATACATAAACAAATAACATAATCATTTTCATTGACTATGTTAATATGACAATATACTTTTTATTGTTATTTCAGAGTATACTCCTTGTACTTATCTTTTTTAGGTTAACTGTAAAACAGCTTAGGCAGGTCCTTTAGGGGGTATTCCAGAGGAAAGCATGTCATAGGAGATGACACTCCATGCATGTTGTTCTCCCAAAGACCTTCCAGTGGGACAAGATGTGGAGATGGAAGGTAGTGATATTGATGATCCTGACACTGTGTAGGCCTAAGCTAATGTGTGTTTGTGCCTTAGATTTTTTTTTTTTTTTTGAGATGGAGTTTTGCTCTTGTTGCCCTGGCTGGAGTGCAGTGACACAATCTCGGCTCACCACAACCTCTCTCTCCCAGGTTTAAGCAATTCTCCTGCCCCAGCCTCCCGAGTAGCTAGAATTATAGGCGTGAACCACCACAACTGGCTCATTTTGTATTTTTAGCAGAGGCAGGGTTTCTCCATGTTGGTCAGGCTGATCTCAAACTCCTGACCTTGGGATCCACCCACCTCGGCCTCCCAAAGTGCCAGGATTACAGGCATGAGCCACCATGCCTGGCCTGTGCCTTAGTTTTTAACAAAACAGTTTAAAAAGAAAAAAAAAATTAATAGAAAAAAGTTTATAAGAATAGAGACAAAATATTCTTGTATAGCTATGCAGTGTATTTGTGTTTTAAGCTGTGTTATTACAAGAGTCCAAATGTTTTGAAAAAAATTAAAAAGTTTATAAAGTAAAAAAGTTATAGTAAGCTGTTTAATTTATTATTGAAAAAAGAAATTTTAAATGAATGTAGTGTCATCTAAATGTACAGTAAGTCTACAGTCCTGCACGATAATGTCCTAGGCCTTCACGTTTACTCACCACTCACCCACTGATTCACCCAGAGCAACTTTCAGTCCTGCAGGCTCCATTCATGGTAAGTGCCTTTACAGGTATGCCTTTGAAAAAATTATTTTATACCGTATTTTTTACTGTGCCTTTTCTATGCTTAGGTGTGCAAATGCTTACCATCGTGTTATAGTTACTTACAGTATTCAGTACAGTCACATGCTGTACAGGTTTGTAGCCTAGGAGCAGTAGGCTGTACCATATAGCCAAGATGTGCTATAGGCTATACCATCTAGATTTGTTTAAGCACACTCAGTGATAGTTGCACAATGATGAAATCAACTCATGATGCATTTCTCAGAACATATCTGATATGGTTGGGCTGTGTCCCCCGCCAAGTCCTGAAGTATTGAGTCCGAGATTAAATAACAACAAGACAAAAGTATGCCAAATTGCAGGGTCTTTATTGCCAGTGGCCACGGAGGACTCGCGTCCCTCCAACCCGTGGCCCTGAAAGGAGGATGTCAAGACACTTTATGCCTGTAAAACCACCTTGGGAGTGGGGATGAGGAGCGGGGATGGGGATGAAGGGCTTCAGACATTCTGAGGGCTAGTGGACTGTGTAAATCACCTCCTGGGTGGAGATGAGGGTGAGGGGGCTCCAGACGTTCCAAGGGCCAGGGGACTTTTGTCACTCCGATTGTTACGTAAGTGGTTTACAGAAGTCAAGATAAGCATTAGTTTACACATTATCTGGGTAGGGTGGAAATTACAGACCTTAGTTACTTATTACAAGTCGCAGGAGCCAAGATGGCATGGGTAAAGCTGCTTGCCTATCACATTAAGGGCACAGAGAGCAGTTACTGATAAGCAAAGGTAAGCAGCTTTACATAGTGGGCATTTTTTAGAGCAAGCTAGCTGTCTTTATTTACAGAAACCAAGGTCAGCAGATATCGCAGGGAGAATGGGGCAGCCGTTACGACTTATCTCTGGAAAAACAGCTTTGTCTTGTATAAAATGGCATTGCTCAGGTTCTAACTCTAGGCCAGCTGTAGCACAGTCCCATCTTGAATTGTAGCTCCCGTAATCCCCTAATGTTGTGGGAGAAGCCCAGTGGGAGATAAATGAATCATGGCAGGGGGTTTTTCCTGTGCTGCTCTCCTTACAGTGCTGCTCTCCCTCATGAGATCTGATGGTTGCATAAAGGGCAGTTCCCCTGCACATGCTCTCTTGCCTGCCACCATGTAAGATGTGCCTTTGCTCCTCTTCACTTTCTGCTATGACTGTGAGACCTCCCCAGCCATGTGGAACTGTGAGTTCATTATTTCTTTTTTTTAAAAAAATTACCCAATCTGGGGTATGTCTTTATTAGCAGTGTGAGAAAGGATGAACATACTATCCCTGCCATTAAGTGACCCATGACTGTATATAGTTCCTTTTTAGCTTAAGAGAGAAGGCCAAACAAACAATAAGCTCTTATAATGCTTCAAATGCACAAATAATTTAAATAAATTAATGTAAATCCTGAATCAAAGGAATTTACAGAGAAAAGGAATTTATGATGGGTTTAAATAATTTTAACTGCTCTGATTTCTGCTTTTAAAAGTCTTGCTAAGGGAAGGGTTTTAGACAAAGCTGGAATTTTCCTTGAAGGAAATCTTTTCCTTTATTTCCATGTTGTGGAGAGGGGCCCGCAGGCTCCTATGAGGGGTCTACTAAGGAGTCTCTAACATTAGCCATTACACTCCTTTGTATCCTTTTATTTTATCTCCAATTAGTCTCTTAAATTTTTTATTTGCTGTCTGTAAAAAGTCTTTTTAATTTAAAGAGACAGTAAAAAAACTGGAAATCTTCTTAGAAGCTTCTGCACATCAGTGGACATCTCTGGGTGGCCTAGTTTGGAAGCCCTAATTTTTAAAAGCACGTCTTAAAGTGTGGTGTGGTTCATATGGAACATTCTAGATAATGGCTATTATATTTTAAAATTATCTTTGCTGTAATTTGCCCATTGGTTTAACAATGTGCGTGATAATGAGCCACAATGTTTGAACATGTAGTCAGCTGGAGTCCCTAAAGAAGGAGTATCTCTTCAAGTTTTAGAATTTGGGAATCCCATTCTGTTTCATATTAATTTCTCAAGAACAAAAGGAAAAACTTCATAAATATACTCAGCACAAATGTGGTGCAATCCACATTTCTATTCAACCATTTTCTTGGGGGCTGCCAACCTTTTGATCAGGCATCTGCAGAGGCAGGCCTCATCACCTGTGTGCTCCAGTAGACAGAGAGCCAAAACAGTGTTGACCTGTGCCCATGATTATGTTATTTTGCCCTTGGAAGATGTTCAGAAACAAGAAAAATCTAACTCACCAAAATTGTCAACCAGATATGCAGGTCAAACCAGAAGGGTGATGGCCTTTAGGCTTTTATATTACCAGATGTTGACTAAAGTTAACCAAAATTCAGGAGCAACCAAAATTTGAGAGAGGACTCACTGGGGCAAAGGGACAACTCATGGAAGTGGGGAGTGCAAGTGTCTTGGTGGGTACAGCACATAGTCCTGGAGGCCACCAGTCTATCTGAGGTGAAGCTTGCTTTGGATTCCACTTCTGACATCATTGTATATAAACCTAAAAATAAACTTAAAGGGATAGGCTCTCCAGAACAAATGTGTTTATTTGGGAATAGTGGGGGATTGCAGCCTCAGGATACGTGGGCTGTGATGGATCATAAGTATATGCAGGAGTGTTGGGGCAGAGGAGAATCTTTTAGAGATAAAAAGAGGTCTACATGAGTTGCTTTAAAACAAAGTGCCGAGCCGGGCGCGGTGGCTCAAGCCTGTAATCCCGGCACTTTGGGAGGCCGAGGTGGGTGGATCACGAGGTCAACAGATCGAGACCATCCTGGCCAACATGGTGAAACCCCGTCTCTACTAAAAATACAAAACATTAGCTGGGCATGGTGGTGCGTGCCTGTAATCCCAGCTACTCAGGAGGCTGAGGCAGGAGAATTGCCTGAACCCAGGAGGCGGAGGTTGCGGTGAGCCGAGATCGCGCCATTGCACTCCAGCCTGGGTAACAAGAGCGAAACTCCATCTCAAAAAAAAAAACAAAGTGCCGAGATCACAGAAGCTCATGACAAGAGTTGGCATTTGTTCATTGGTGGAGACAGTCATTGCTAGCTAAGTGCCCTGCTGTAGGCAGCTTACCTAAAACACTGCAATATTGAGGAAGTTCTTCTGATAAGTTGCTATAAGGTACATGCAAGGCATGTATGGTATGTGGGACAAGTGCGCATGTGGGATGTGTATGAATTTCTTGTGATAAGACAGGGTGCAGGTATGCAAGCTCCTTCTTTCATGCCCCCGACTCCATTTTGTTAGAGTTTTGACATAAGTTACTCCATTTTGGTACCAGCAACTTTCACAATTCCAGTGAATCCAGGGTTCTAATTGAATTGATTACAACTGATTGATTTTGCAAATAGTGGGCCCTAACATAACATTGTGAACACGACCATGTTTACCCATTTCATAAACCAGTTGTAGGCTGGGCACGGTGGCTCACACCTGTAATCCCAGCACTTTGGAACGTCAAGGCGGGCGGATCACAAGGTTAGGAGTTGGAGACCAGCCTGACCAACATGGTGAAACCCCATCTTTACTAAAAATACAAAAAGTAGCCAGGCATGGTAGCAAGTGCCTATAATCCCAGCTACTTGGGAGGCTTAGGCAGGAGAATTGCTTGAACCTGGGTGGCGGAGGTTGCAGTAAGCTGAGATTGCACCACTGCACTCCAGCCTGGGCAACAGAGCGAGACCCTGTCTCAGAAAATAAAAAAATATACCAGTTGTAAACCTGTTTTAACCAATCCTGGGCTCAATCCAAATATTGTAACTGTCCTGCTGCTTTGTTAGTTAACAATTGTTCTAATAAGTGGATCTCTTTTAATTCCCAGGACTTGGGGATCTTTCATTTTGTTGAGATTTTTGCACGGCTGCTATTTGTTGTAATAATTTGGCTGAAAGATAAGAACGTGGATGTGTGTAGCTATGTGATGTGCTTTGCTTAGAGCAAGGAAGATTATTTTGAGTCACTGCACCTGCTTGCCTTCCTGGCTATAATGCAAAAGATGATCCTTTCAAATAAAGGAGTGTAGAAGGTGACCATCCCTCAGTCTCACCAATCAACTGGAATCACTTCCAAGGAAACAGATTCAAATTGGTAATCCAAACCCCATCCACAGCCAAGTCCTTCTGAACAACAGCTGTTACCAAGGTCTCAGGAACATTAGGTGCTCAATTCTGTTTTAAGTAGCATGGTTGGCGCTCAACCCCAAAGTCAGGTTTAAGTAATTAAACCAGTTGTTAATTCATTAATTTTATTCTGCCTCTTTATTTAAAAAGGACCTGGCGGGTTTTACAACTTAAAATGTGGTGAAAATGAAGCATTTAAAAAGAGACTGGAAGCTCCATAATGGCAAAGAGGAAAATATCCTATCAGGAATGTGGATAAATAGTTTGAGCATGAAATTTGACTCTGGGCTTCCTAGCACTCAAGGCGAAAAAGAAATGGTGGACCCTATAAATTTAATCACCTGATTTTCAAAGAAGAATAAGAATAAGAAGAAGTAGCAGCATCAGCATTTTGTTTGTTTGTTTACAAGAAGCGTTGTTTGGGGAAGCAAACATTTACTTGGCATTACATTTTTGGAAAATTAGATTTCGTAGATCCTCATGTAAGAGACTTGGGGTAACTTGCTCAAAGATGTCTTCGACTGTGGTTTTGCAGAAGCAAAAATGGTTTAAGTCTTGTGAAATCAAGAAAGCTTGAAACAGTGATTCTTCTTCTGGGGAGAGCAGTCAATTTATAATTAAGCTCCCGCATCAATGCCTGATCCCATGTCATATTTATTTTTGACTTTGGTTCAAGGATAAGAGGTGGTTGCTCACAATGACTTGAGTTCCAGAAAGATGGATTTTTGAGTCACAGCCAATACAGGTAGCTTGAGTCAGCCACCAGAAAACCCCCATTCCTTCTATTTCCACTAGTTGCTCAATACTGTATTTACCTCTATGTGCTACTCTCGAGAGAAAGTGAAATAACCAGGGTGATCTTGGCTAGAGTCAGTACAAGGACTAGCACTGACTTCACAGACTGAACAGGAGTTTCAGCTGCTGGAAATTCCCAGTGTGCACATTTTGGCATTTCCACCTGGAATGTGGTCCTGCTGGGATGGTGGCAAACAGCCAGACCTGTATGAGTGGCCTGAGTTCAAAGGCAAATGTCCTGGACCGGGGCTTGGCTTCCCGAACCAGCTGACAAGCTGGCCCAGTTCCAGTGTGTAACCTTGTATAGAAAGGCCACTTTTCTTGATTCATATTTGCCAGGGATTCATTTAGCTCGTTTTCTTGCCTTCTGTCTTCTACTTTTGCAACCAGCTGCAAGAACTGCATTGCAAATGCCTGTAGGGAATATTTAGAATAATGGTGACCCCTATCACTCTTGTAGGCGGTTCCCAGGGAAGATTCCAGCTTCTCTGGATTGATAACCAATGCTTCCCACAAGGAAAGCGTACAGAATTAAATGCAGGCATTCCATCTCCTGCTTCCAGTCTTCTTAATGAGAAAGTTTCCACTTGCAGGGACAGCTCAGTGATGAATTTTCTTAAGCTGTGTGTCTTTGGAAGGCACAGGTTCCTTCTTAGGGTGCCAGGTGAATGGCAGGGGTGGTGAGTAACAGTCTTGTGTCTAGGACAGTGCACTATTTTATGGTCAATGGAAGGACATGAGTTGGCTTTGGAAAGCAATGGCTGGGGCTGTCCCCTTGCTGCCAATGTCAAGTCAGAGGATAGGAAACAAGCTCCCCAATTTTCCCCAGTTCATTAAACTGGTGCATTCTGAGGCACCCTGTGCAGTTCTGAGCATGGCAGTTGTGGGGTTTTCCCTGTCTGAGTGAGTCAAGTGATTCAGTTCTCTGGCTAATTTACTTTTTTGGCACTTGGCTCTAAGTCTTTGCTCTAGAAAAAATATGCTTCTCAGAAATGGGTATAACTTGGCTAAACCACCTGCAAGAGAGCCAGATATCTCTGGAGAAATTCTCTAGGCTCCCCTAGGCATCCAGGAAGTAACATTAATTTTTAAAAATTAATAATAGCAGCTATTCTTTATATAGTACTTACTATATTCCAGCCTGTGTTGTAGGCATTTTCCATACATTTACTTATTTGATATTCATAAAAGCCTTATGATGTGGGTGATGTTATCCCCATCTACAGATGAGGAAACTTGGGAACAGAGAGGTTCAGTAACTTGCCCAAGGTCACACAGTGGTGGAAAAAATGTATCTGTAAAACCTGCAACTTAGTTCTTCTCTTTCAAGATTGTTTTGACTATTCAGAGTCCTTTGGGATTTCATATGAATTTTAGAATAAATGTTTCTATTTCTATAAAAAATATCATTTGGGATTTTGATGGGAATTGCATTGAGTCTGTAGATCACTTTGGGTAGGACTGACATCTTAACAGTATTAGTCTTCCAATCCAGTGAAAAGACACAGAATTGCTTTCCATTTAATCATGTCTTAATTTTTTTTAGCTATATTTTGGTAGCTTTCAGTGTATAAGTTTTTCACTTCCTCAGTTAATTCTTAAGTATTTTATTCTTTCTGGTGCTGTTGTAAATGGAATTGTTTTCTTAATTTCCTTTTCTGATTGTTCATTTTTAGTGTAGAGAAATGCCACTGATTTTTCTGTGTGATTTTGTTTCCTGGAATTTTGCTGAATCCTTTGTTAGTTCTAATAGTTTTGTTGTGGATTCTTTGGGGTTTTCTACATATACAATTACGTCATTTGAGAACAGAGATAATTTTACTTTTTCCTCTCCAATTTGGATGCCTTTAATTTCTTTTTCTTGCTTAATTACTTTGGCTAATTCTTTCAATATGATCTTTTTAATATGATGCTGAATCCAGTTTGCTAATACTTCATTAACTTTCTTTTTTTTTTTCTTCTTTTTTATTTGGAAGAAAGAGAGAAAGAAAAAAAGAGAAAGAATTAAAAAAAAGAAAAAAAAAAAGAATGAAGGAAAGAAGAAAGAGGAAGAGGGAGAGAGAACAGGGGTGTTGCTTTATTGCCCGGGCTAGAATGCAGTCTAAAAATGGGTATGCCTGTAATTGTGTTTAATAATAGAGACATTAAAAAAATATTTAAAAAATTAATATTTCATTAACTTTCACATCAATATTCATCAGGGGTATTGGTCTGCAGTTTTCTTGTAGTGCCCGTGTCTGTGGTATCAGGGCCTCAAGGAATGAGTTAGGAAGTATTCCCTTCTCTTCAATTTTTGGGAATAGTTGGAGAAGGGTTAGTGTTAATTCTCCTTCCAATGTTTGGTAGAATTCATCATTGAAGCCATAAGGTCTTGAGCTTTTCTTTGTTGGGCATTATTTTGATTACCAATTCAGTCTCCTTATTAAAACTATAGGTCTATTTAGATTTTTTGATTTCTTCATGATTCAGTCTTGGTAGCATGTGTTTCTAGGAATTTGTCCATTTCATCTAGGTTATCCAATTTGTTGGTTTACAATTGTTCAAAGCACTGTCGTAATCCTTTTGATTTCTGTGAAATCAGTAGTAATGTTTCATTTCTGATTTTAGTTGAGTCTCCTCTCTTTTTTCCCCTAGTTGATCTAGCTTGTCTCTGTGAATTTGACTGTGCTAGATACTTTATGTAAGTGGAAATGTCCTTTTGTGTCTGGCTTATTTCACTTAGCATAATGTTTTTAACATTCATCCATGTTGTGTATCACTTTTTTTTTTTTTTAAAGAGGGGCATTTGCTTGGTACTTATGTGTAGAAGGGATCTTAAGCATTATCTAGTTATTTTCAAAGATGATGAAACTAAGAAGCAGAGTGGTTAATTGACTTATTCAAGGTCCTTATGTAGTTAAAGGCAGGGTAAAGGCCAGAACTCAGGTCTCTTAATAAAGTGTTGAATAGAAGTGCTGATAGTAGGCTTTTTTTTTTTTGACAGGGTCTTGCTCTGTTGCCCAGGCTGGAGTGGCAGTGCCGTGACTGTGTCTCACTACAGCTTTGACCTCCAGGGCAAGAGTGATTCTCCCACCTCAGCCTCCTGAGTAGCTGAGACTACAGATGCACTCCAACACTCCTGGCTAACTTTTATTTTTATTTATTATTTATTTATTTATTTATTTATTGCAGAGACAGGGTCTTGCTATATTGCCTAGGCTGGTCTTGAACCTGGGCTCAAGCAA
>NW_016108066.1:77678-125728 GCF_001604975.1 Cebus imitator | reverse complement strand
GCCACCATGCCCAGCTGATTTTTTGTATTTTTAGTAGAGACGGGGTTTCACCATGTTGACCAGGATGGTCTCGATCTCTTGACCTCGTGATCCACCTGCCTCGGCCTTCCAAAGTGCTGGGATTACAGGCGTGAGCCACCGTGCCCGGCTTGTCTTGTTTTTAAATTTAGAAGAAAAGTATTCAATAGTTTATCGCTAACTTGGATGTTAGCGTTAAGTATTTTGTTGGTATTATGATAAAAGGTAGCAACAAAATGTCTGCAAAACCCAAATGTCTATCAAATAAATTTACATAGCAATGAAAAAGAATAAATTAATAATACATTCAGCAGTATGGTACCTCTCTTGGCTATAACAATAAGCTAAGAAAGCCAGACACAAGAGTACATTCTATGACATTCTACTTTTATGAAGTTCAAGAACAGGCAAAATTAGTCAGAGTACTGGTCCCTGAAGCAGGAGGTGGACAAGGAAGGGGTGTGAAGGAACCTTCATAAACTGGTGCATTCATGAAGGGGAGCTGGAGATGTGTTATATCTTGATCTGAGTGGTGGGTACAGATGTGTATGTATGTAAAAATTCACTGAGCAGGCCTGGCACAGAGGCTTAAACCTGTAATCCCAGCACTTTGGGAGATTGAGGTAGGTGGATCACATGAGGCCAGGATTTCGAGCCCAGCCTGGGCAGGGCAACTCAGCAAAACCTCATCTCTACAAAAAATGCAAAAATTAGTCAGGTGTGGTGGTACACGCCTGTATTCCCAGTTACTCAGGAGCCTGAGGTGGGAGGATCACCTGAGCTTGGCAGGTCAAGGCTGCAGTGAGCTGAGATTGTGCCACTGCACTCCAGCCTGGGTGACAGAATGAGACCATGTCTGAAAAAAAGAAATAAAAACTAAAAAAATAAAAACCCCACTGAGCAGTATACATACAACTAATGCATCTTAATAAAAAAACTTAAAGTTGTGCTTTAATGGAAAAGTCAAAATTCTATGTGTTTTCCATGGATCTGTAACAGTGTTTCCATCAGCGGCTGCTGTTATTCTGCTATGGTACATCCATGATTGTGCTTCTTAAACTTTTTGTTTCTTATTGCCTATGTCCTATGCCATAATTAAATATTCCCATTTTAAAAATATCTCTACAAGCCAAAGAGATTTTGTAGGCTTTACTTTCAGAAGTTTCTATTAGTAAAACTGTAGGCTTTTGGGCTATACTTTTGTAAACTCCTTCTGAACATTCTGATGGCTGCCAGGACTACCTGCCCACATGGCTTGAGGCTGACTGCTCCATGGTGGCCCCTGATACAATAATCTTTTCGAAAAAGGGGAAACCAAAGATGATCTGCAAAAGTGCAAATGGCTTGTTCTTGATGGATGTGTGCTGACCCCTAGGGATAATCAAGGCACTTGTAGATTATCTATACAATGGTTAGTCTAGAATTTTTCCAGGGCTGCACATTAAGCTCACTGGTGGTGAGAATTCTCACCTGCTCTAAGGACATCACAAACTCTGATAAAACCCCACCTGGACATTTGCTTGCATTGATAAATTCCCTTTATTTATATTTGTTTGTTTGTTTGCACCAAATTACGTTTGGCAATCTGCAATCTGTACTTTGCCACTGAAAACATCCTAACTGATACAGAAAGGAAACTGACCCTGAGAAATTATCAGGTGGCAATCACTTTGGAGCCACTGACATTTAAATCTTAAATCAACAAAATGAAGGAGGTGCTAGTCTGCCAACAAATAGATGAGGAAACTGAGGTTCTGCTAGGAGTCAGAATTTGAATTCGGATCTTAGTCTTAGTGTTAGGATCTAAGACCTAGTACCTAAGGTCTAGTACTGAGACCATGAAAGACTTCATGGTCTTTCCACAACTCATTATCTCCCTCTTAACCATCATGTCCAAGAATGTTCCACAGTCTAGTTTGAAGATGTTCTCTTTGATGGAGACCGGCCTGAAAACAGATGATTTCCTCTAACCATGCCTGTCCTATACAGTAACACAGTATCTCCAAAGTTATTTTCCATGCAGCCAAATGACTTGGGAAATGCTACTCTATCTTAGAGCCACAGATGCATTGGCACTGGAAAGGTTCTAATGGGCTATGCTTTTGTAAACTCCTTCTGAACATTCTGATGGCTGTCGGGACTGCCTGCCCCCATGGCTTAAGACTGACTGCTCCATGGTGGCCCCTGATACAATCAATCCTTTTGAAAAAGAGGAAACTAAAGATGATCTGCAAAAGTGCAAATGGCTTATTCTTGACGGATGTGTGTTGACCCCTTGAGACCCTGTCACTTAAAAAAAATGGTCTTATTCCCAAGCTTGATTATCTTCCATGCCAATTTATCTTCTTGGAGCCCACCACTCTGCTAGTTTTTGGTGTTTCTTTGTAAGACGTTTAATGCATAAAAACCTATACAGCTAGTGCTCGACTTACGACCACGATTGGTTCCGACAGACTGGTCGTAACACGATTTGGTCGTAAGTTGAGTAGGCTATATGTACAATACTGTGAAATGATGTTATAAAAATCTTTAAGTCATATTTTATCATAATTTTCTTGCATTATTGTTATATACCATAATTTTCTTTGTTCATTTTATGCCATTTGTATCATCTCTACACCATTTTGTTTCTTATTTTTACATTCGTCAGGTTTAAGTAAAACACTGCATTACCAGTACAACTGGTTTCATATTTGCAAAACATACAAAATTACAAAATACAGGTGCATACAAAAATACAAAATACCATAGGAAACATTTTCCCAATTGGAAAACATATCAAAATACATAAATATGTACGAAACATTTTATTGGCCGCTGGGGCTTGGCTGCGGATTGTTGATGTTGTCATCTGAGGCAGCAGTTGGGGTTACCGGAGTTGGTTTTTTCATAAACATGGTGGGCTTTGTCTGAATTGTATCTTTCTTTTTTTCTTCATAAATTTCATGATACGGAAAAAACACATTGTGTGCCATCCGTTCAATCCTTGCAAATCGTTCGATGTTTGGGTCCATTGCTTCGAAATGTATAAGAAGTTTATTGGGAGGGGTTTGATGAAAAATATCCAAGACACAAAACACAGATTGCTGTACCGAGTCTGGGATAACAGTTGAAATGGTGCACGCGGAGATGGTAGTGCTGCTGGAAGCTGGTCCACACTGTCGTACGCCCAGCTGGGCAACGTTTGCGCTGCCAGATGCAGAGCAGTCATGGCTAGCGATTGTGGTCGTAAAGTCGAATGGTTGTAAGTTGCACAGGTCATAAGTCGATCAATACCTGTAGATGATAACTTCTTCAGTAAGTAACCTGCTTATTAACACTTAAACACTTAATTTTAAGTGTCACCCAAACGTATTGGTCACAGAACCCTGTTCTGGAGGAGTATTTATTAAAATTTTGGTAGGATACTAAGGGTTCTCAAATAGAGTTTCAGAATGCTGATGCCAAGGGCCAAACCCTGGGCTTGGTAGCAGAGACTCCATTGGGTAGCCCTTATGAGTCTATTTATCTAAGCTTCGCTGCATCAAAGCAACCTTCTTTACAAGGAGCTGTTAGAATTCAGATAAGATGCAATAGCCTGAACAGCCAACATCTGCTGTGTGTTTGTTCTGCCAGGCACAGCTTAAACATTAATAAGTAAAAATTATGCAGGTAAAAAAACAGCATCAAACAATATAGTATAAAAATTGGGTCGGGCACAGTGGCTTATGCCTGTGATTCCAGTGCTTTGGGAGGCCAAAGTGGGAGTATTGCTTGAGCCCAGGAGTTCAAGACCAACTAGGGCAATGTGGTGAGACCCCATCTCTACAAAAACTTTTTAAAACTTAGCTGTGTGTGCTGGTACACGCTTGTAATCCTAGCTACATGGGAGGCTGAGGAGGGAGGATCAGTTGAGCGCAGGACCCTGAGGTTGCAGTTAACTATAATGGTGCCACTGCCAGCCAGGAGTGACAGAGTGAGATCCTGTAACTTAAAAAAAAAATTGTCTTATTCCCAAGCTTGATTATCTTCCATGCCCAATTTCCTTTCTTGGAGCCCATCACTCTGCTAGTTCTCAGTGTTTCTTCCTAAGACATTTAATATATAAAAACCTGCAGATGCATCCCTCCCCCACCGATTGTTCACAAATCATGTTGTACTAAAACACTTTGCCTTTTAAACTTAAACATATACCTTGGAGGTTATAATGTATCCGTCCCTAAAGACCTGTTTTTTGTCTGTAAGTTACAGAGACGTCATCAATTTCTTTAATGTAATTTATCTCATGCCCACTCTTTCATTCACAACACATCAGCTGGCTTAGTTGGTCTTGCCCATAGGGGCCTGCTCAGGCATCTGCATACACACCTACACATGTAACTGAATGTGGGCTGAGGCAAGTTTAAAGCTGGACCAAATGAAGAAAACCAGAGAGTTGTCATGTGCGGTGGCTCACACCTGTAACCCCAGCACTTTGAGAGGCCAAGGTGGGCAGATCATGAGGTCAGGAGCTCGAGACCAGCCTCGCCAATACGGTGAAACCCCGTTTCTACTAAAAATAGAAAAATTAGCTGGGTGTGATGGCGTGCCTATAGTCCCAACCACTTGGGAGGCTGAGGCAGGAGAATTGCTTGAACCCAGGATGTGGAGGTTGCAGTGAGCCAAGATGGTGTCATTGTACTCTAGCCTGGGTGTCGAGACTCCATCTTAAAAAAAAAAAAAAAAAAGCCAGAAGGTTTGATGGGAATGATTGAACCCAAGTGCAGCAAGGAGGATGATACTCGTTTTCCTCTGCGGTATCCAAATCCACATGTGACAGAACAGAACCTCTCTGGACAGCCTCTTTTCTCACCCTGTAAAGGAGGACTCAGCCCTTCAACACACCCTGCAAGTGCCAATTTCACAGCATATTAGTAAGAAACAGATATGTTACCAACTCTTTGGTGGAGAGGTAGGAAACAGGTTTCCCATGACTCACACACCGCATGGCCACCTCATCACTTCATCAAGGCCACCTCATCACCTGCTCTCCCTCAGCCTCACTCGCCTCCTCTTCCACTACATCTTCCTCTCAGCTCTCTCCTTCCCTTTCTGGTCCAGAGCAATCTCACTCTCTTGCCTTCTCCCCTTTGCATCCTCATGCCCACTCCCTCGACCTGCACAGAGCATTTCTCCAGTATAGTCTCTGGTCCATCTGCATCAAAATCACCTGCAGGACTTGCTGACAATGCAGTTTCCTGGATCCCACCCAGGACTCAAAAGAACTAGGAATTGGGAGAGGAGGGGCCTGGAATCAGCATTGCTAGCAAGCCCCTAGGTGGTCTGTAAGTGGACTAAGCATGAGGACCAGATGTGGAAGGTTGGCTTTGGCACCATCGGCTGGATCCAGGAATTTGGAGCCAGGTTGATGGGGTTAAGTGATATTGTGTGTGGTGGCCTGTGGGTAGAAAAGCCACTATCTGGGGATGCTCTATTCAGAAAGGGACCATGGCATGGCCCCACTATTACTGAATCTGATCTCGGGGGTGAAGGAGGAAACTGCACCACTTGTTTTGCATGTGGCAGGCCCCGCTTGGAGACCGGCAGTTGTTCCCTTTATTAAAAAAATTAGGGTAGAAGTGATATGCAGTGCACAAAATCTAATTGTGCAGCTTGATGGATTTTTACATAATTATACTCCTGTTGAGCCACTGCCCCCATCAGGATATAGAGCATAGGCTTCCTTGAGCCCTCTTCCTCATACCTCCCTGCCACTATTGTAACTACTGTTCTGACCTCTATCACCATGGATTCATTTTGCTTGTCTTTGAACTTTGTGTAAATGGAATCACATGGGCTGTACTCTTTTGTATTTGGCTTATTTATTTATTTTGAGGCAGAGTCTCACTCTGTCTCCGAGGCTGGAGTGCAGTGGCATGATCTTGGCTCACTACAGCCTCTGCCTCCCAGATTCAAGTGATTCTCCTGCCTCAGCCTCCTGAGTAGCTGAGATTACAGGTGCCAGCCACCATGTCCAGCTAATTTTTGTATTTTTAGTAGAGATAGGGTTTCACCATGTTGGCCAGGCTGGTCTCGAACTCCTGATCTTGGGTGATCTACCTGCCTCGGCCTCCCAAAGTGCTGGGATGACAGGTGTGAGCCACCGTGCCCAGCCGTATTTGGCTTCTTTTGCCCCGCATGATGTCTGCGAGATCCATCCATGTTTTTGCATGTAATAGAGTCTGACTTTTCCATTGCTGTATACCAGACGTCAGCAAACTATTTCTGCAAAGAACCAGATAATAAATACCTTTGCTTATAGAAGTCATAGTCTCTGTTACAACTATTCAGCCCTGCCATTGTAGCTCAAATGCAGCAATAAACAATACACAAACAAAAAGTAGGCTACAGGTTGGCCTGTGGGTCACAGTTCACCAACCTCTGCTGTACAATAATTTGTTATAAATTATCATAAATATATGACATAAAGAATTATGAGTTATGATGAGAATTGGAAATAATTATGAATATAGCACCATGTATTTAGTTACCCATTCTCCTGTTATGGGTATCTGGGTTATTACCTCTCCTCGATACAATGATTAGGGCTGCACTGTGTTCAGTGAACCTGTGCACTCATTTTGTGCTATTGTCTTAGTAGACACTGCCAAACGGTTTTCCAAAGTAGTGGCACCAAAGCACACTCCACTAGTAAAGTTGCTTCACAGTCTCAAGAACACTTGGTACTGTCAAAGTCTTTAGCTGTATTGTTAAATTTTTATGAGGTCCAATTTAACAATCTCTTCTTTATGGTTCGTGCTTTTTGTGTTCTGGTTAAGAAATCTTTGCCTGCCCCAAGGTAATGAAGATACTCTCCTGTTTTCCTCTAGAAGCAGGAAGGTCTGCGATCTTCACATTCACATCTAGGCCTACGATCCATCTTAATTCCTTTTTCTGTTTGATGTGAGGCAGGAGTCAATGTTTATTATAGTTCATATGTGAAATCATCTTGTCCCCTGTACGCTGTGATAGGAAGGTTGCATGTACGGTCGAGGTCTAATCTTTAAATAGAGTCTGAATACCGGTAGTATTTTCAAAGCTGGGCAGGGTCTCTAGACTTTGTGCCAGGAGGAAGAAATGAAGGGGAGTGGCTCTAGATGATCTGGGCTGCAGTCATCTGAATTGAAGGCCATCCAGAGAAGGGAGGTTGATTCTTTCCATCTGTAAAGTTCTCTGACTCTGTAACACTTAGGGAGTATCACATTAGGCCTCGATTTTTCAGCTGTTGCTGGAAAAACCAGAGATTTCCAAGAAACTACCCTTGGGAAAAAGAACCTAACTGTACATTTAAAAATGTTTCACTTCTCTTCAGGTCGCCCAAGCCAAATTTTTGCTTCCGGAGGAAAACAGGCTCTAAACCATGAAAGACTAAGTAAGCCAGTGCTAGCAGCCGCAGTAACTGGGGAAAGTCCTGTGTGTTTCAAGACCAAGAACTGTTTATTTCTGTCAGTGACAGAAGGGGTGACCTGGCTCAGGTTTGGAAGACATCAGACTATGCGCTAATATTTTCCAGACAGATGACTACTGTCCAGTGCTTTCCTGGACCGCTCCCCAGAGCCTGCTCTCTGGCTACGTGAGCCTGGGCAGCCATGCTGCATTTGCAAAAGGCAAGAAAGCGGCTTTTGTGTACATCACACTGGTCTTCTGGGCACTGGGTGTTGGTTTTTTCCCCACCATTGCCAGAGTGGGAACAACCTGTGTGGATTTGGACTTGGCTGGTGGGCGCTGAGCCGGGGAGTTAGTGGGAAGGGAGGGTCTGGGCCCTCAAGTTGCTGCCGGAAGAGTATTTCATTCCCTGACTCGGGGTTTATTCCAGAGCACCTGGAGTCTGTGGGGCAGCTGCGCCTGGGGATGAGGCACCTCGGCTCTGTGGGCTCCAGCATCCTGGGATTATCCTTGGGGTCTGCTGTCTTTGGAAAGCAATAGTAATTGCAGTTAACAAAAAATTTCTTCTCTGCCTTATTAATTGATGCATTTGTCCAACAGATATTTATTGAGGCAGGCACTATGCACAGCACATATACATTAATGAGCAAAACAGACAAAAATCCCTGCTTTTGTGGGGCCTTCATTCTAGTGAGGAGAAACAGACAACGAACAAATAATAAGTAAGTGATGATGTAGGGTGTGAGGTTGAGCTCTGGGGGAGATGCATGGAGCAAGGTGGGGGGTCAGGAGGGTGGGGGTCAGGAGGGTGGGGGGTCAGGAGGGTGGGGGGGTCACGAGTGGGGGGTCAGGAGGGTCGGGGGTAGGAGGGCTGTCATTTTAAATAGGGGTGGCAGGGCTGGCCACAGTGAGGAAGTGACACGTGAGCAAAGACTGGAAGTGCCGGGAAGTGAGTCATGTGTTATTTGCAGGAAAAGTTGTCCATGCAAAGGGACAACTCTGTGGAGGTCGCAAGGCTTTGTCTTGCCCCAAAATTAGGCAAATTCAAAATCTGAAGCTTAGAGGAGTAGAGAAGGAACTCCCTCCTTCCTTCTGCATGTGTTACTTCAGTGCCTGCCACATACCAGACACTGTCACACTCTGTGGTTCTCCTTCAACAGAGAAACAAAGGACAGAGGACTCTCCAAGCATCTTCAGAAATGCCCCCAGTGTGGCAGGCCAGATGGGAATTTATTGATGGATTAAGCCTCTCTCTAATATTAGAACCTCATAGATATCCCTGAAATGAAATGAAATTGTAATGTGTTCACTCCAACTATTTTTATTTCATCCCAACTAACCCCTATCTTCTGAGGTTTTGATGGGCATTTTAATTAAATCATGAAGAGCCCTTTGTCTCCCAAGAAAGGGGACTGAAACCTCCCGTCCCTCTGCCTCTCTCCTGAGTGCTAAGGAATGTGCCTTGTTCTCCGCAGGGTGTTGGGGTGGCAGGACCCAGTTCTGGACACAGCCTTCACCCCAAATCTTACTGCCAAGATCAGAAGGAATCTTCCCAAGAGAGAGCAGCAGCCACTCGCAGATGGAGCAGCTGCAGGATCCTGGGTACTTGGTAAACATCACTGAAAACAACCTGCCTCCATCCTGTGTGTCTATGCGTCCTCTCCGCCCGGCCTGCTGTAAGCAGCTGTGAACCTTCTCATCGTTACACTTCAGCTCTATGCCTTTCTAACATGACGGGCCAGAGCTGTCTATTGCTGTGCTGAGAATAACCTTGCCTGATTAGTCCATGCTCACATTACTATACAGGAATACCTGAGACTAAGCCGGGCACGGTGGCTCACGTCTGCAATCCCAACACTTTGGGAGGCCGAGGCAGGTGGATTACCTGAGGTCAGGGGTTCAGGACCAGCCTGGCCAACACAGTGATATCCAGACTCTACTAAAAATATAAAAATTAGCTGGGCACAATGGCAGGCACCTGTAATCCCAGCTACTCAGGAGGCTGAGGAAGGAGAATCTCTTGAACCCAGGAGGTGGAGGTTGCAGTGAGCCAAGATCGTGCCACTGTACTTAAGCCTGGGCATCAGAGACCTTGTCTTAAAAAAAAAACAAACAAAAAAAAACAGACTAGGTAATTTGTTTTTTTTTTGAGACGGAGTTTCGCTCTTGTTACCCAGGCTGGAGTGCAATGGCGCGATCTCGGTTCACCGCAACCTCTGCCTCCTGGGTTCAAGCAATTCTCCTGCCTCAGCCTCCCGAGTAGCTGGGACTACAGGTGTGCACCACCATGCCCAGCTAATTTTTGTATTTTTAGTAGAGACGGGGTTTCACCATGTTGACCAGGATGGTCTCGATCTCTTGACCTCATGATCCACCCGCCTCGGCCTCCCAAAGTGCTGGAATTTGTAAAGAAAAGTTGTTTAATTGGCTCACAGTTCTGCGGGCTGTATATGAAGCGTGATGCTGGGATCTGCTTCTGGGGAGGCCTCAGGAAGCTTTTACTCATGCAGAAGGCAACGCAGAGGCGGGCACAGGACTGAGAGAAAAGGAGGAGGTGCTGCACACTTTTAAAACAACTGATCTTGTGAGAACTCACTATTCCAAAAACAGCACCGGCAGGGAAATCCACCCCCACGATCCAATCACTTCCCATCATACCCACCTCCAGCACTGAGGATGCCGATTCCACATGAGATTTGGGCAAGGACACAGATCCGAACCCTATCACTGGGGATTTGTCATTCATCAAGTCATTCATGCACTTCCTCATTCTATAGTCATTCGTTCATTTCCATATTCATGTCCCATAGGTCCTTTCACATTAATGCCTCCAACATAGAGTTCCTGATTTTATTCTACTCCTAAATTAGTTTCTCTTCCTGCCTTTCCTGTCTCAGTCAGGGGCATCCCTGCTCCTCAGTCTCAACAGCCAGAAACCTAGGAGTCACTGCTGACACCTCTGCCCCCTCACCTTCCATATGCATTCATCATCAAGCCCGTCTTCAACATTTCCAGCCCTTCTCCTTCCATTCATCCCCTGTGTGACCTTGGGTAAGCTGATTAACCTCTCTGTGCCTTTCCCCATAGTAACATGGTGATAAAAATATCACTATCTCAGAGAATTGTTTTGATGGCGGTAGGAGTTACTGCACATAAAGACAGTATCTAACGCATAATAAGAACTAAATATATGCTAGCCTAGCGAGATGATGGGAGTAGGTTTTTCTCATCCTGTAGTCAGATGGGAGTCCATGGTAATTCATAAGATTACATTTGTAATGTAATGCTTTAATTTGAATGCATGAAATATTACATTAAATTATAATAAAGGAAAAAAGTTTATCTTAACAAAAAATGATTCAGTAAAAGAATAATGACATGAAAAACCAGTCACATATATTATTTATTAAGCAAAAAGAATACCACATTACAAAACAGTGCAAGTGGAGTGATCTAATTTTTATAGAAAAATTGGCTGGGCGCGGTGGCTCAAGCCTGTAATCCCAGCACTTTGGGAGGCCGAGGCGGGTGGATCACGAGGTCAAGAGATCGAGACCATCCTGGTCAACATGGTGAAACCCCGTCTCTACTTAAAATACAAAAAATTAGCTGAGCATGGTGGTGCGTGCCTGTAATCCCAGCTACTCAGGAGGCTGAGGCAGGAGAATTGCCTGAACCCAGGAGGCGGAGGTTGCGGTGAGCCGAGATCGCGCCATTGCACTCCAGCCTGGGTAACAAGAGCGAAACTCCATCTCAAAAAAAAAAAAAAAAAGAAAAAGTGTGTGTGTGTGTGTGTGTGTGTGTGTGTGTGTGTGTATGTATGTGTGAATAGAAGAACCAGCCTAAATGATAACAGTGTAACTACCCTCTGGGTGGTAGAATTATATAGAGTTTTAAACATGTTTTTGTTGATCTATATTTTTCTACAATATATTATATGTAATTTTTAAATTTTGTTTTTGGAGAAAGGGCCTCACTCCTATCACCTGGGCTGGAGTGCAGTGGTATGATTTGGGCTTATTGCAGCCTGAACTTCCTGGGCTCAGGTGATCCTCCCACCTCAGCCTCCTGAGTAGCTGGAACTACAGGCATGCACCACCACACCTGGCTAATTTATTAACCAGGGTTTTGCCCTGTAGAGACGGAGAGTGAATATGCTCTCGAAATCTTGGGCTCAAGTGATCCACCCTCCTCAGCCCCCCAAAGTGCTGGGATTACAGGCATGAGCCACTGTGCCTGGCATACATAATTCTTATAATTAAAAAGTTAACAAAAATAAAAGTAAGCAATTGCCGTGCCCCTGGGTAGCTCTTATCTATAGGATGAGGGGCCCACACTCCTTGGCATGGTCCCCAAGATCTGGTCCCTTCCATGATCCTGTCATTTCCCTTCCCCTCCCAGCCACACACACACACAGATACACACATGGCTGCACACACTAGTATCATCATGTTCCCTCCAACTCTCATGCGAAATGTGATCCCCAGTGTTGGAGGTGGGGCCTGGTGGGAGGTAACTGGGTCATGGGGGCAGATTCCTCATGAATGGCTTGAGGCTGTCCTTATGTTAATGAGTGAGTTCTCACTCTTGACGTCATGCAAGATCTTGTTAAAAAGAATCAAAGAGTCAGGGACTTACCCGTTTCTTTTGCTCCCTCTCACCATGTGACATGCTGGCTCCCCTTTGCCTTCTGCCATTATTGGAAGCTTCCTGAGGCCCTCACCTAAAGCAGATGCCAACACTTTGCTTCGAGTACAGCCTGTAGAAATGTGAGCCAAAGAAACCTCTTTTCTTTGTAAATTACCCAGTCTCACGTATTCCTTTATAGCAATGCATATCAACTAATACAGAAAATTGGTACTGAGGAGCATACCAATTTTGTAGTGAACCAACATTGAGTGTACAATATTGTAGTTCAGCAATATTGAAGCTAGTTGACACCTGAACAATAGGAGTTTGAACTGCATAGGCCCACTTATGAGTGGATTTTCTTCTGCCTCTGCCATCCCTGAGAGGAGACAGCAAACCTAGTCACTCCTCTTCCTCAACCATCTCAACATGAAGATGACGAGGATGAAGACCTTGACTGTGATCCACTTCCACTTAATGAATTGTAAACACATTTTCCCTTCTATAGGATTTTCCTTCTTTGAGACAAGGTCTTGTTCTGTTGCCCAGGCTGGAGTACAGTGATACAATCATAGCTCACTGCACTCTAGAACTCCTGGGCTCAAATGATCCTCCTTTCTCAGTCTCCTGAGTAGCTGGGACTACAGGCATGCACCGCTGTGCCCAGCTAATTAAAAAAAAAATTTTTTTTTTGTAGAGACAGGGTCTCGCTTTGTTGCCCGGTTAGTCTCAAACTTCTGGCCTTAAGTGATCCTCTGACCTCAACTTCCTAAATTATTGGGATTACAGGTATGAGCCCGGCCACTTATGATTGTCTTAATAACTTTTTCTTTAGTTTACTTTATTGTAAGAATGCAATATTTAATACATATACAAAATATGTGTTAATCAACTATTAGGTTGATTAACAGTAAGGTTTCTGGTCAACAGTAGGCTAAGTTTTTGGGGACTCAAAAGTTACACAGATTTTGGACTGTGCAGGGATCAGTTCCCCTAACCCCCATATTGTTCAAGGTTCAACTGTACTTAGAGTTCCCCAACCCCAGCCCACTTCCCCAGGCCTCCGTGCATTTGCATGTGCTGTCTGCTTTGCCTGGAACCCCCTTTCTCTTGTTAGCTCAGTAAATAAACTCTTCAAAACTTTGCTCAGCGATCCATGCAAAACAACATCGACAAGTTGTAGTTCATTAAAATGTAACACTTTTGCTTTGCAAGACACACTTTAAGAAACTGAAAAGACTGGGAGAAAATATTTGCACACCCCGTATCCAACAAAGGATTTGTACCTAGTCTACAGAAAGAATCCACAAAACTCAGCAGTCAGAAAACAACACATTTAAAGACTGGGGCCAGGCACGGTAGAATCCCAGCACTTTGGGAGGCTTAGGCAGGTGGATCACTTGAGGTCAGGAGTTCGAGAACAGTCTGGCTAACATGGCGAAACCATGTCTCCACTAAAAATATAAAAATTAGTCTGTAACGGTGGCAGGCACCTGTAGTTCCAGCTACTTGGGAGGTTGAGGCAGGAGAATCGCTTGAATCCAGGAGGCAGAGGTTGCAGTGAGCCAAGATTGTGACTGCACTCTAGCCTGGGCAACAGAGGGAGACTTATCTCAAAAAAAAAAAAAAAAAAGAAAGAGAAGAAAAGAAAAAATAAAATAAACAAATTTAGAGATTGAGGAAAGGTTTGAATAGACGCTTCACCAAGGAAGATACACAAGCGTGTAAAAAGATGCTGAGGCCAGGCGCGGTGGCTCACACTTGTAATCCCAGCACTTTGGGAGGCAGATCTCTAGAGGTAGGCAGATCTCTTGAGCCCGGGAGTTTGAGATCATCCTGGGCAACAAATCTAGATCCCATCTCTACCAAAAAAAAAAAAAAAGTTAGCCAGGTGTGGTGGCATGCACCTGTAGTTCTAGCTACTCAGGAGGCTGAGGCAGGAGGATCACTTGAGCCCAAGAGGTCGAGGCTGCAGAGAGCTGTGACCCCACCACTGTCTCCAGCCTGGGTGACAGCCCTGTCTTAAAACAAAAACAAACCAAACCCTGTTTAGATGCTACTTGTCCTAGGAATCCTCCTTCATCCTCCTGACGCTCTGAGTTACATGGGGAAAAGTATATTCAGATGGACGGGGGACCTGAGGATCTCCTTGAAGGATTCCCTGAGTTAGGTGGTAATTGCCACATGACTTCATGCAAGTGATTCAACCTCTCTTACCTCATGGGGAGAAAACCCAAGAGTCTCCATGTTCTACGTGGCCTGATGAGTTCACCAAGAGATCATAAAAGCAATGGTTTGACAAAGTCCTTATAGGGCTATAAAAGGTTGATAGCCTTTCCAACGAAATTCGGCAAAGTTATCAGTTTCCTCAGAACCCCAGCCAGTGCCGTATCAGGGTGCTTTCCAGGGTCGTCCCTTATCATCGTCCGTATGCCTATCCTTCCTCAATCCCTGCAAACTGCTTGCTCTCAGTGTGCCATAAAACAGCAGACTTCCTCAATTAACCAATAGTGTCTGTGCCAGCCTCTGTCACCAAGCTGCAAAAATGAAAAGTCCCTCACGTGGTTTCCTCCAGAGAGCAAGAGGTTATGGTAAAATACTCTGGGCAATGAGGAAGATGGATCACTTGGCAGGAATCGTGCAGCCTGGGGAGCGTTTGGGACACCGAAGGCAGTTCTTTAGGGCTTGGGTTCTCTCCACCCTGCCGGGCTGTGGCATCCTGGTCCGGAGCTCAACCCCTCGGTCCCTGCTCCTCCTGCAGCAACCTGCCCTGCGCACCCCACTGCAGGCTGCTGCTGCGCGCCACTCCTCTCCGTCTGTCATCTCTCTGGGGGTGCTTTTGGATATCAGCCCTGCTATCAACCACTCCTCCTGAGTCTGAGGGTCCACCAGGCTACCTCTGAGGCCACTGGCTGCCCCTGGTGACTCGCCCACCATTGTCCAGGCAACTGGAGGGGTCACATGATACACAGCAGGGAGACAGGCCCAGGAAACCCATCAGAAGTAGTCCAGGCAAGGGCAGATGGGCTAAAGAGGGGTTCTTCCAGATAGCAGTTAAGTACTCAAGACAAAATAATGGTTGTGGAATTAAAGACACAACCAGGACCTGGAGCAAAATTGCAGTCACAGAGCTGCCTGTGTTTCTCGCATTTTCTCCACCTCTCTCAACCCACTGCAGGCTTCAGTTTTCACTTCAGGCAAGACCGAGAGCAGGTATTTCCCACATTCCTTTCTTCATCCACGTGCATGACATCATTTGGCAAGATAAACAGCAGCCCTGTGACATATGTCCCCATTGTCCCCATGTTACATATGAGGAAGCTGAGTCACACAAGGAGCCAAGAATCTTCCCAAAGTGGGCTTGACTCATGGTGCTGCTGGCCTCTCATAAGAGGTTAGTGACAACCTCCGCTGAGCACTCCATAAACTAAGCACTTGCTGCCGCCCCTCCCCCATTCCAGCAATTTATTTTAATCCCCACTTCTTTCATCCGGACATTTCAACTGCCCCAAGTAACAAACTATTTACATTGAAATGACCCAACAGACAGCTAATCTTATACTGGTCTAGAACAGAGGCAGTAAATACGGGTCATTGGTCATCTGCCCAGGGCAAATGCGGGTGGCTACTTTTTCCCACTGAGCCTTAAAAACACAGAACTTTAACATCCATCTCGCTGCAAGGCTCTGAGCAGCCATTCCTTGTCTATGAAGGTTGGCATAATGGATAAAATTCATTTGCCTTGGAATCTTGTTCACCCTTCTGTGGGGTTTGCGTGGGGACCTGCAGTTGATCTCAGATCAGCACTAGTTAGATGCTGCCTTCTCCCCTGCCCATCCAAAGGCCTAATTAGGAGGCTCATGTCTTCCTGACAGTAAGAGTGGTGCTTGAGGATGCAAATGGCTAGGAGGAGATCCCCTTCTGAAGCCTGTGACGATCCTCCCGGGGTTGCTCTGTGACTCTCACACACTTGATGACCTGCTGCAGCTTCCTGCCATATATAAATCTCTTGCCTGGTTTCCCTGTCCTCCACCCTTTCCACTGCCTCACTTCACTTCGCAAGCTCTTTTCCAGTAGATAATTAGTGGAGGGGCATTTATGTGCACATTGGATGAGAAACAGACTGGAAAAAGGAAACTCCCTTTTATTGCAGACCTGCAATGTGCAGAAACTTGTATGCTGTTTCTCTTTCTCCTTCCATTTCACAGATGAAACTGAAACTGATGAGTAATAGAGCTTGTGCCACCCAGAATGCCCCCCTCCAGGGCCTTCCATGGGCTTAGGGGAATCCAGATCACCTGTGTGCTTAAGAGCCACCGAGAACAAAGGCATGGTTGGGGCAGGCTGCAGTTGCTATGTCTCTACTTGATGCAGGTCCCCAGGAGAGCAGGCTCTCCCACCAAAATCAGAGCTCAGAGCTCAGGGTCAGACATCTACCCCCATATGTCCATCCATCCATTCATCCATCCACCCATTCACACATCCATCCACCCATCCATCCACCCATCCATCCATCCATCCATCCATCCACTCATCCATCCACTCATCCATCCACCCATCCATCTACCCATCCATCTACCCATCCATCTATCCATCTACCCACCCATCCCACCCATCCACCCACCCATCCATCCATCCATCCATCCACTCATTCATCCACCCATCTATCCATCCATCCACCCACCTATCTATCCATCCATCCATCTATCCATCCACTCATCCATCCATTCATTCATCCATTCATCCTTCCATCCACCCACCCATCCATCCATCCATCCATCCATCTAACCGTCCATCAACCCATCCATCTACCCATTCATCAATCCATCCATCCATCCATCCATCAGCTTGCCACTCACTTATTTGTTGATGGTCCATTGACTACTTCACATCCACGACAAACTATATAATAAAAAAAGAAAGCCCATTACTGGTGTTGTCAAGGATGTGGACTGATTGCAGCCCTCTCACTATGCTGGCAGTGATGTAAAATGGTGCAGCAGGCACTTCCGAAAATAGTCTGGAAGTTCCTTAAAAAATTTGAACATAAAGTTTCCCTGTGACCCAACAATTCTATTCCAAGAGAATTGAAAGTATATGCTCACACAAAAACCTGTACTCAAATGTTTATATTTGAACAGCAATATTCACAATGACCAAAAATAGAAACAATTCAAATGCCCATCAATTGATGAATGGATACATAAAATGTGGTATAGCCATACAGTGGAACATTATTAAGCCATAAAAAAGAATGAAGTACTTAAGCCACAATGTGAATGAACCTTGAAAACATTATGCTAAGTGAAATAAGCTATTCACAAAGGGCCAAATATTACATGATTCCATTTATATAAAACATCCAAAATGGGCAAATCTATAGAGAAAAAAAGTAGATTTAGTGGTTTCCAAGAGTTGGGGGAAAGGAAGAAATGAGGAGTGACTGTTAATTGATATGGGGTTTCTATTTGGGGTGATGAAAACCTTCTGGAATTAGAAAGCGGTGATGGTTGCATAACTTTGTGAATATACTAAAGAGCACTAAATTATACTCTTTGAAAGGGGGAATTTTATGGCATGTGACTTTTATCTCAACAAAACAAAGTCTGTTGAGCAGCTACTCTGGACCAGGCAAGCTGCTGGCGTTGCAGAAATGTGTGAGACCTGACCTTGGCCTTTTGAAGCTTGTGTCTAGTAAAAGAGACAGACCGGTGAGCCCAGTTAAAATAGTGGGATCAATGTTGAGGGGAGGAGAGCCCAAGGGATTTGGGTAACCCCAGGGGGCTTGAGGATGGAGGGTCAAGGGAACCCCTAGAGGTAACAATGCCACTAAGTGAAGCGGAGTCTGAAGGGGATTCGAGTCAGGGGAAGGGTGGGTCAGGGAGCTGTCAGGAAGGACATTCCAGCTACAGGGAACAGTGTGTGCAAAGGCATGGCTTGCTGGAGAGCTCCTGGAGTCAGGAGGAGCTCTGAAGTGCAGACCAGGATGAGGCAGGCTAGATACAGGTGTTGGAAGCAGAAGTGCAAGGTTCTTTCTTCCAGTATGGGAATTCCCTTGTGAGTCCCTGGGGAACCGCTGCAGGGCTCAGTCCTTCCTCCAAGCCCCTGCCAGCATCACAGATCATTTCTCTGATTTTCCTGCCTCTTCCCCAGGGCCGTCTCTGCCCTTTAAATGGTCGTTGTCTATGGGAGCTTGGTCTTGGGTGAGAGAGGGCTGCCTCCAGTCTAAGCCCAACAGCGCCACGAAGATGCTTTTCCCAGATGCATCTGGAATCAAATGGACCTGAATCTTGGTTCTGCAGCTTTAACTGTGTGATTTTGGGAAAAATTCTTTAATCTCCCTAAGCCTCACTTTTGTCATCTGTAAAATAGGGTTGACACAGCTCACCTCACAGCATGGTGGTGTGGAATGCATGCAATAACTCGTAAAAAGGCCCTGGTAGCCAGCTGGGTGTTGCTCCTTGAGCTCCAGCACGCCCAGCTGCTGGGAGAATAGCAGCAGGCAGAGCCAGCCAGCTCCCTGCAGCTGCTCTGATAAAGCTACAGCTATGCTCTGGCTCTGGCAAGACAGACACGTGCTCAAGCTGAACTGCAGGGCAGGCGCTGTGTACATCACCTCGCAACTCCTCCCAAGGCTCGAGGAGGTGGGGACTCTGTGATCATTCACACTTTACAGATAAGCAAACTGAAAACCGAGAGTAACCTCTCCAAGGCCCACAGATGACTTCAGGTGGCAGGCCTGAGACTTGTCCCTGAGTCTGCCTGACAGTAGCCCCTGCTGCTATTAATAGCTTGGCCCCCACAGCCTCCCACTCAGTTGCTGGAGGAATTACCCTTCCTCCCTTCCTCCCATTCTTCCTTCACTCACCAAGAGCCAGACCCCACCTCTGTTTCAGAAGTGAGCCTCTCTGCTTTGGCCAACTGTCCTAGCATTTTGATGCACTTGGTCTGTTCCCTTGGTTTCCACTCTGTTTTTAAGGAAGTAGCCCCTGTCCTCCAAATGCCCTGCCTCCAACAGGCTCTGGGACTCATCTTGCCGCCTCTACTGGCGGCAGAGGGGAGAGGGAAAGAGAGAGCCAGCTTGCCTGCTGTCGCTCACCACTGGATCCCCAGGGCCCAGCTTGGAAAACACAGGACGATGCTCAGGAAACTGGTGTAACATGAACGGAGTACGGGCAGGGGCATTGGTGGCTGCCCTCTCTGTGCCTCCTGTAATGAAAATGGCCATGAGAAGCTCCTTTCCTTTGGGAAAGGTGAATTACTGGCACAGTCACATGTCTGAGATAGTATTTCAAAAAGGAAGGATTCACTTTTTCTATTATATAACTAATAAACAGGCGTGGTGGCTCATGCCTGTAATCCCAGCACTTTGGGAGGCCGAGGCGGGCGGATCATGAGGTCAGGAGTTCGAGACCAGCCTGGCCAACCTGGTGAAACCCCATCTCTACTGAAAACACAAAAATTAGCTGGGCACAGTGGCATGTGCCTGTAATCCCAGCTACTCAGGAGGCTAAGGCAGGAGAATCGCTTGAACCCAAGAGGTGGAGGTTGCAGTGAGCAGAGATCACCCCATTGCACTCCAGCCTGGGTGACAGAGCAAGACTCCATCTCAAAAAAATAAAATAAAATAAAATAAAATAAATAAAACTAACATATGCCCAGATGACAAATACAGAGAAGGGTAAAGAAAATATAACCATTGCCTATAATTCTGCCACTTTTTAATATTGTGCAATATTTTTTCCTCACATTTTCTTCTGTTTTTATTTTGCATTGTGGGGGTTGTTATTTTTCTGCTGATATCATGGAGATTATTTCTTATCATAAAACGTCTTTTTTTTTTTTAAGAGATCAGAGTCTCACTGTTGCCTAGGCTGGAGAGTGCAGTGGTGCAATTATAGCTCACTGCAGCCTCTAATTCTTCAGCTCAAGTGATCCTCCCACCTCAGCCTCTCGAGTAGCTGAGACTGCTGGCATTCACCACTATGCGTAGCTAATTTTCGTATTTTTTGTAGAGACAGGGTTTTGCCATGTTGGCAAGGCTGGCCTCAAACTCTTGGGCTCAAGCTAGCCTCCCATCTTGGCCTCCCAAAGTGCTAAAATTACAGGCATGAGCCACCACATCGGGCCAAAAGATTCTTAATACACTTTTTCTTGGTGGTGGGGACACACACGGGTCACCATAAGGCTGGTCCGGTGTGCCTTTCCCTGTGCTGACCATCTGGGTTGCTTCTGACCCACATAGAGGACGGTGCCCTTGACATCGCTGCACGCACCGTGGCCAGGCCTTGCAGGAGTGGCCAGTCGTTGCTGCATTCCTCCTTTGGGTGGCACTCTGGTGGGGAAGAGAACTTTTCCAAGAGCATCAAAGACCTGATATATATGAGGTGGGGAGACTCAGAAAGCCCAGATATCACAGTTGGAAAGGCCTCAGAGATGCCTAAGTGAAAAAAAGAAGGACGGAAGGGCTCCTGTGGCCTAACAAAGATGCACCGATTCTTAGGGAAGGATACAAGAGCGTGTGCTTAGCTGAACTTCTTTTTTTTTTTTTTTTGAGAGGGGGCTTGCTCTGTCACCCAGGCTGGAGTGCAGTGGCATGAGCTGGGCTCACTGCAACCTCCACCTCCCGGGTTCAAGTGATTCTCCTGCCTCAGCCTCCTGAGTAGCTGGGACTACAGGCGCCCACCACCATGCCTGGGTAATTTTTGTATTTTCTTTTTTTTTTTTTTGTTTTTAGTAGAGATGGGGTTTCACCATATTAGCCAGGATGGTCTCGATCTCTTGACCTGCTGAACAGCCCACCTCAGCCTCCCAAAGCCCTGGGATTACAGGTGTGAGCCACTGCACCTGGCGGCATTTAGAACTTCTTGGATCAGCATCCAGCACCCTCAGAGACTGTAGTTGGGGAGAAGATGATCAAACATCTCTCTTCCTCCATTTGGCCTAATTCTAACCCGCCTGTAGCAGCGACGTCTGTCCTTGTCTCATTCCAGTGCACTTTGTGAATTCCAGAGGGCTTTTCCAGGACCAAGGAAGGCTGCTCTGCCCACAACAGGCCTTGGGGATTGAAACCCCCCGGGAGCAGCCTCAATGAGCAATGCTCTGGAACTGCTGGGTCAATAGCCCAGGCTCTGGCCCCTCAGGTGGGATCACTCAAAGCCCTCTGTTCTGCATTGTTTTTTCCAAGTTCCCTGGTGGGATTGAGTCTAGCTGCACATTGTGAAAGCTGAATTACAGGACCTTCAGTAGCTGCCTCCCTTTCTCTGTCTCACTTCCTCATTCCCCTCCTGATGTCCCCTGCACCTCCCAGATACACTATTTGCCCCTGAATCTTGCCCCTTGAACCGTCACACCCTGGGACTACCCCAGGTACCACCCTGTTTATTATTTCTCAACCCAGAAGGGGAGACACCCGGGAAGCCACATGGGAGGGCAGGGAAGGGAGCATGTTCTCGGGCTGCTTGACAAGAAATGAACCTTTGAAAGAAATTCCTGCTGGAACACCAGTGAAGTGCCAGGCCTATACCAGCCAATGTGAATCACAGTCCAGGAACTCAGCAAAGCTCGTCCACCTCCCTGGTCCACCCTGGGCCTGTCTGCCCGGAGTGACCACTTGTGCATTTCCAGTAAAGATCCCTTCGCTTCCGTCATCTCCAAGTCGGGCAAGGTGGTACAAACCCGGGAAGACCTCAGCTTCGGAGCTGCTGGAATTTGTGTGACTTACGCCCTCCAGTGGTCACTTGACAAACGACATGGGGCTCCGGGGCCAGGGACTTGAGCTTGCATCAGAAGTGGGAGGGAGCCAGGAATGCCTCTTCTCAGTGCCTTCCTTTGAGAGTTGAGTGGAGTGAAGGCTCCACAGGACACGGGACCCACCACAGGGCATGCACACACCCAAATGGAAAGAGCCACATCGGGTTTCTTTCACGTCCCCTCTTTATCATTTGTGTCACATCTGCATGCACCTATACTGTTATTTGCTTAAACATTTTCTCTTAAACTGGCTCTTTTTAAGCCTTAAGTATATTTCCCAAATAAAATTTTTTTCACTTTCCATGAAGTGGGGCACACAGCGGGAACTCCATCTCCTCCTTCCGTGGCCTCACACAGAGCTGGCACCAGACACTGACATGGAGGGGAGAACATTCAACCCCAGGTCGTCCTCAGCTCCTACCCTGGCTTCAGTTTCCCACTCCCTCCTGGCCACCTCTCCTTGCCCCTGTGTGTACCCACCTGTAGCAAAATGGGCACACACACAGTGGGCACACAAGGTGGGGTCCAGTCGAGGTCTCAGACCTGGGTCAGTCCTCAGCTTTGCCACTTACAAGCCAAGGGACACTGAGCTGCTTGCTCAAACTTTCTGTATCTCAGTTTCCTTATCTGTGAAGTGGAGATTGCATTATAATAGTATAATACGATCACACAGCGTTGTTGAAGGATTAACTGAGATGAGAAACAGAAAGCCCAGGGCCTGGCCGTATTTATGGACCATGTGCCAAAGAAAGTACAAGCTGGGACTCCAGGGTTGTAACCCTGCAACCACCTGCCTGTGTGATCTTGGATACGTCACTTGGCTTTGCTGAGTCTTAATTTCCCTGTCTATAAAATGGGGCTAGTGATCATTGCTACCGCACGGGACTTATGTGGATTAAATGGTTGGTGTGTTTAAGTGCCTTGCTCAGTAAACGGTAGCTCTGCTCATTGTTTTTGTAGAAAGGGCTTCAAAGTTGCTAACTTCCGAGGGCTAACTGGACCTGAACCATCTTCACAGCCTGGCATAGGGACAGATCAAATTGAATCCATGGAAAATCATTTCCAGGATAATGAGGCCGAGGCATTCCCGTGCTGATTTCTATCAGCTGGTTTCTATCCCGTGCTGGTTTCTGTCCGCCCGGGGCAGCCTGGGAATGCAAGGAGGAGGGAGCTTCTCCGTGGCCGCCTCAGAACCTCCATCACCACCCTCCGGGGGCCCACCTGTCCCCCCCCTACCCTTCAAGGTGCTCTTTGATTTCTCCCCAGCTGAATTCACCTGCCGCATCCATCAGCAGAAGAGGCCCAGGAATGCAGCCTGCTGGGTGGGCAGGGCCAAGAGGAAGGCAGCGTTGCAGGCCCAGGAAGCTGCAGGAGATTTCGAGAGGGGGATGTCTGCCAACCTCCAGCAGACGGGCCAGCCCTGGGCCCTGCAGATAGGTGCTCTGGGGAGGGTACCAGAAGCTCACTGTGTCCTGGCTCAAAGGCTGTCTGCTGTGTGAGCTTGGTGAGTCTCCTAACCTCTCTGTGTCATCACAATCATTATAACTATTTTTACTCCCCTCGTCTTCCTGTTTGCCGGTTAAGAGAGGATTGGGATAGTGGTCATGGTTACACAACATAGTCAATATTTTAAAAACCGTTGAATTTTACACTTTAACGAATCGGTAATTTCATATTATGTGAATTTTATTCCAATTAAAAATACCTACATGAATTTAATGCGACAGAGAGAGAGGATCGGGAATTTAAAAGCAGGTGTTTGTGGTGGATCGGGGACCTGACTGAGGCTACTTCAGAAGGCAGTTTGGCACCACTTGCTCTGTGTCAAGAGGGAAATTGTTACTCTCTGACCCCAGCGAGGATCATAGATTCTTGTGTGGCTGCCTTTTTGCTTGATGGTTCAAAGCATTTTCTTGTGTCAAGTTTACTTTTATTTTTGTTACCATTTGTCATGAGAAAAGTCAGGCCCAGGGAGAAGTGGCATTTCCAAGGCCACATAGCAGGTCGGCCGTGGAGCTGTCACTTGAACCTGACACCTTTCAGGCTGAAGGAAACCAGAACATGCCACCCCCAAATATGCCGATGTGGAGACCTGATCATTTCCAGCTGAAGGCGCTTGAGAAAGAGCAGCTAGAGAGAGGCTATCTGAACAGCCCCGTTCTGCCTGCAGTCAGCCACAAACATTCCTTGCAGAAAGATGCTTTCCTAGCATCAAGATGAGAAGATAGCTTTTATCAGCAAAGAGATGGTCCCAGAGTCATCTACAAATACGAACAAACCTTGCTGCCCCACTCCTTAGCTCACTGCCATGTGTTTACCTGCTCACAGCTTCCCAGCCCTGGAAGCCTACAGCTGCGTTCCTTTATCCCGTCACTTTTCCTTCCTTCCTTCCTTCCTACATTCCTTCCTTCCTTCCTTCCTTCCTACGTTCCTACATTCCTTCCTTCTCTTTCTTTCCTCCTTTCTTTCTTTCATTCTCTCCCCTCTTTCTTTTTTTTCTTTTTTTTTTTTTTTTTTTTTTTTTAGAGAGAGGCTGAAGTGCAGTGGCGTGATCATAACTCTCTGCAGCCTCAAACTCGCAGGCTCAAGCGATCCTTCTACCTCATCCTCCTGAGTAGCTAGGACTACAGTAGCTGGGGAAGCCACCATACCCAGCTAATTTATTTTCAATTTTTCTGTAGAGATTGGGTCTCACTACGGTGCCCAGGCTGGTCTCGAACTCCTGACCTCAAGCAACCTGCCCACCTCAGCCTCCCAAAGTGCTGGGACTCCAGGCATGAGCCACCGTGCCCGGCCATCTTGTCACTTTCTAAAATGCATTGCTCTTCATGGCAGACACTCCGAAAGCTGGAGTTCACTGAGGCTTCTCCTGTGTGATGTGCCTCACAGACTTTAACAAGCCTGCTTGTTCTTTTCTGTATTAATAATTTCTTTTGTTACAGCTGTCTGTCCAACAGAAAACTTAGGAGGATTGAGGAGAAATTATATTTCCTTCCCAGCTGGCTAATTCCAAATGTGTCCTCAAGCCTGATACTCAGTTTAGGCAGTAACTGCTGACTCGAACCCTGCCCCAGGTCAAGAATGCCACAATGAGCAGACGCTGCATTGGAGGGGCACCCCAGATGACATGCTTGACAGATCAAACAACTGAATAACTGCATTTTCTGAAGGAAAATCAACCAAGTGTTTTGAGGCCGAGTAGATGGGATTCTTGAGGATTCCATGAACAGCAAGCAGTAGTATCTCCCTCAGAGTCTCTTGAGTGGGGGCATTAAATGGGTTAATACATGTGTTTGCTGGAGGAATAGCCAGAATATGTGAAAGCAGTTACAGGGAATAGAGTGCAGCAAACTCCTATTCATCCCTCAAAACCCTACCCTGGTATCCTCTCCCTTGTAAACTTTCCCTGAACAATACAGAACCAGCTACATCAGCACCATGCCATCCCTCCATCACTACAGGTATCACTCTGTACTATGCTTATCCATTCATTTTTCTAGACTTTGCACTCGCCGAGGCCAGGATTCTAACTCTTTCCTCAGTGAGCGTTGTTTACCTGAACTGAATCAGCTGAAGCCTGAAAGATGGCTTTGATATGCCAAAAGTCATTCCAGCTTACTCCTGTTTTTCATTCATTCATCTACTCATTCACTCAACAAAGACCTTTGAGCTCTGATATTTATGTCGTCTTGTGACTCTTAATTTATCTTTGACAAAGCTACTGTATTATCAGGCTGAATTTAACTTGGGGAAATAACAGGCAGGAGATTAGCGGACGGTGGCAACAGTGAGTTGGGACTGTGAGATCAAGCACGATTTTTTTCCTTTTGCTTCTCAACGCTTCCCTAATGTAGTTATTATTTTTCTTTTATGATGAAAAAATGCATATGTATAGGAATGCTGTATTTGAGGCACCATAAGGAATGAAATTATAGCTCAGGCGCAGTGGCTCACCATTGTAATCCCAGCACTTTGGGAGGCTGAGGTGCGCAGATCACTTGAGCTCAGGAGTTCGAGACCAGTGTGGACGATATGGTGAAACCCAGTCTCTACCAAAAACACAAAAACATTAGGTGGGCATGGTTGTGTGCACTTGCAGGAGGCTGAGGTGGGAGGATCGCTTGAGCCTGGGAGGCAGAAGTTGCAGTGAGCAGAAATTGTGCCACTGCACTCCAGTCTGGGTGACGGAGAGATACCCCATCTCAAAATAATAATAATAAAAGAAATGAAATTAAATGATAATAAATTATCACTTTTTTATATAAGAAGTGATCATTTCCATTATCAGAAAAGGAATTTTTTCCCCTGTAGAAAAATTCCTACCTGACATTCCGCCAAAGCTTACCTAGTGCTACAGGGTGAGGTGTTAGTAAGTAAGACCATATTCGGAGGCCTCTCTGTGCCAACTGCCTGTCTTCCTTTCCCTTCCAAAAACCTCAAGTGACTAGTTCAGGGACCTGTCTGGAATAAGGGCATCATTTAACATCACTGGACTTCAGGAACTTCGGCATTTTCCAGCATGTCCCATACTGTCAATATCCCTCCAGGTTCCTGGACTCCCGTCACAAGCTGGAAAAGTGAGAGGATGGACAGGGATTAACCAAAGAGTTCCTGCTGAGGAAAAAATTCCCCAGATGCCAAAAGTCAGGCAGTGTGGCTTGGCCAAATACAGCCTGGCTCCGTGGTGCCTCTATCTTAGCGGCTACCCTGCTAGTGAGCTGCCACCTTGGACTTGGGACCAGGAAGAGGTGGGCTGGCTGAAGATGCACCACACAGAGTGATGTAACAGCAAGATCAAGTCACCCGCAGACCCTGGCAGTCACAGTCATAAATGAGCTAACTGTACACCCAGCCGGGGACACTCCCTTTGGAAAAAAAAAAAGAGCTCTTTATGCAAAAACAACCCTCTGGATGGCATGGGGTGAATATAAATACTTCTTGACTGCCAGTGTGTTTATAACTTTGCAGCGAGTCAAAAACTGAGGCTCCAACCCCAGAGAACACAGCCTCATCACTGCTTTAAACATCTCTCGGCCGCCTTTGGCGAGGGAACTGAGCAGTTCCAGACAGTCCCGAAGCTCCCAAGGCACAGGTCTCTTCCCAGTTGGACTCTCCTTACCCCGGGGAGGCAGTGCAGCCCGCTGCGAGGTGAGTTGCCTTCATTTCTGGGAAAGCGGCTGTTTTGAGAGGGTTTTGTTTCTTCCCGTTTGAGAAGGCTTAGAAAATTGTGGGAATTTTCTGCCTACAGAGAGAAGGTGATAGGAAGTCTAGGTAAAGAAATGCCAAGATAAGGTTCAATCATTTGAACATGGCATCTCCATCAGATTTCTCTTCTTCAGATACTGGCTGTGGTTGCTACATTACAAGGAGAAACTTTCTGAAAAGTCCAGAATGGGAGCCTGTGTCTGCTAAGAATTTTCTTTAACATAGATTATCTATCTTATTCAGTCCTTATAATATATAACCTCCCCACAAATCCTGGTGAGATGGATATATTAAACCCATTTTGTGGATGAAGAAATGAGTTTCAGTTAAATAACTTAATCCAGGACACATAACTGGTAGAGCTAGGATTCCAGAATTTGAACACAGGTCCAAGGGGCTATAAGTTCTTTCCTTTTTTGCTTTCCCTCCCTCCCTCCCTCCCTCCTTCCCTTCCTCTGTCTTCCCTCTTCCCTCCTTCCTTCCTTCTTTTCTTTCCTTCCTTCCTTCCTTCCTTCCTTCCTTCCTCTTTCCTTCTTTCTTTTCTTTCTTTCTCTTTCTTTCTTTCCTTCTTTCTCTTTCTTTCTTTCCTTCTTTCCTTCTTTCTCTCCACTCATTCATTCAACAAAGGCCTTTGAGCTCTGATATTTATGTCGTCTTGTGGCTCTTAATTTATCTTTGACAAAGTTACTGTATTACCAGGCTGAATTTAACTTGGGAAATACAGGAAGGAGATTAGCGGACGGTGGCAGCAGTGAGTTGGGACGGTGAGATCAAGCGCAATTTTTTTCCTTTTGCTTCTCAACGCCTCCCTAATGTAGTTATTTTTCTTTTATGATGGAAAAATGCATATGTATAGGAATGCTGTATTTGAGGCATCATAAGGAATGAAATTATAGCTCAGGTGCGGTGGCTCACCCTTGTAATCCCAGCACTTTGGGAGGCTGAGGTGGGCAGATCACTTGAGCTCAGGAGTTTGAGACCAGCATCTATCTTCCCTCCCCCCTCCCTCCCTTCCTTCCTTCCCTCCTTCCTTCTCTCTCTATTTTTTTTTTGGAGACAGGGTCTCACTCTGTTGCCCAGGCTGGAGTGCAGTGGCGTGATCACAGCTCACTGCAGCCTTGACTGCCCAGGCTCAAGTGATCCCTCTGCCTCAGCCTCCTGAATAACTGGGATCACAGGCACAAGACACCATGCCTGCTTATTTTTAATTTTTTTTGTGCACAAGATCTCCCCATGTTGCCCAGTATGAACTCAAACCTTCGGGCTCAAGTGATCCTCCTGCCTCGGCCTCCCAAGGTGCTGCGATTACAGGCCTGAGTCACTGTGCCTGGCCTAGAAGTCTTACATGAACTATATTCACTACATTGTCTTAGAAAGACAGTTTCTGCCAGGCGCGGTGGCTCACGCCTGTAATCCCAGCACTTTGGGAGGCCGAGGCGGGTGGATCACGAGGTCAAGAGATCGAGACCATCCTGGTCAACATGGTGAAACCCCGTCTCTACTAAAAATACAAAGAATCAGCTGGGCATGGTGGCGCATGCCTGTAATCCCAGCTACTCAGGAGGCTGAGGCAGGAGAATTGCCTGAACCCAGGAGGCGGAGGTTGCGGTGAGTCGAGATCGCGCCATTGCACTCCAGCCTGGGTAAAAAGAGCGAAACTCCGTCTCAAAAAAAAAAAAAAAAAAAAAAAGAAAGTTTCTGCCTCTTTGATCTTCCTCTTGTCTCTTTCAAAGGAGATGATCTCAGGTTTCTAGAGTTGAGTGCATTTTTCACAGTTTCTCCCCACATAATAAAAGAGGAGCAAGTGATAATACTGACTTAGAACAGTTGCAAAGTCTTTAAAAGAATGGCAGCTACAGCTTGAGTGCTTTCCCAGTAACAGACCTAAAACTACAGTTGCTAATAAGAGCTGCTGGAAAGTGTCTTTCAGGGTCAGGCAAAGGCAATCCTGTTTTAGTGACCTCCTGGCTCTTCCTCACCCTGCCTGGGGCTGGCGATAAAGCTTGGCTAGGAACAGTGGACCAGCAGGTCCCGCTCAGGAGCCTCACCGGACATGTAGTTTGTCCTTGTTACATGGCAATGGGGTAGGGGGTCCCGTGTTTTCTCTTTAGATTGTTAGGTGGCTTTACAGAATTGAAGTCTGTGTCTGAAGCCTCCCCATTCCAACCCCCAAATAGAGACAGAGGTTGCAAAGCACTGATGAAGGGGCTCACGCTGGTGTTCGTGTCGATTCTTCAGTGAGACAACCCCATTGAGAAGCCCAATGCTGTAATTCTCCAACCTTCCCTCACCTCTGCTTCCCTTCGTCAGCCCCACAGTGAAGAACGTCTGAGCTCAAATCCAGAGAAGTGACATAAGTGCCCCACTTTGCAAAACCACAGAGATGGCCTGTCCTTGGAAGTTTCTGTTCAAGGCCAAATTCCACCAGGATGTAAAGACGGAGGGAAAAGACATCAATAACAATGTGGGCAAAATCCCCTCTGCCACCTCCAGGTGAGTGTTCCCCGGGGGCGCTTCCCGCTTGTCTCCTTGGGCACCCATGCCCTGTTGGTGCCAGTGACTCAGAATTCCTCTCTCTGCTCCTCCTCTCTCACTTGAGATCTGATCTCGTTTCTTCTTGGAAGTCCCTGTTAGAATTAAATGAAGTCGCTGATGATTGGGGATCTTGCTGTGACTGAGGACAGTATGTGGAGGAGGAAGGGACATGGCACGGGGCTGGCCCTGAAGGAGCTTGGAATCTCTTGGGGAGGAATATGGGAAGGAGCTTGACCTGAGAATGGGAGGCAGTAGAGCCTGGTGGTGGGAACCAGAGAGGGGGCCTGGGGGTGGGGGATCGGCATCCTGGTCTGCGTCCATTCCACTTCACCTCTTGATGGATGCTTTGAATATCATCCCAGTGAAGGGTATCAGGATGTTAGACAAACTAGTTCCAAGTCCTGTGCTGGTGGCACTGGCTGCCCAGTGCTGCCTCTCGCTGGCTGTGTGACTTGGGGCAAGTTAACCTCTCTGAAACTTAGTGCTCACCTGCGGTATGAGGAGCCCAAGGGGGCACTCCTCACGGTGTGCTGAGGATGAAATGAGATCCGCAGCGCTCAGCACCATGCCTGCACAGAACAGCGCTCAGTCCACACCGGGGTTCATAGCCATCTACTAAGTACCTGCCCTTACCAGAGCTACACGGGCCACTTTACGTACTTTGCATCTCAACTGATCTCTGCGGCGGCTCTGTGAAGTTTGTGTGATTGACTCTTTTCACATATGAGGAAATAGGAACTCTGATACATTTATGACTTTCCCCAGCTTGAATGACCAGTAATTACAGAGTTGGAATTGGAGTCCAGAGTTGGATTCTTCATGTCCCTCCTCCCCAGGACTGTCCCTCCTCCCAGGGCAGAACCGAGAGAATGAGTCAGTCAATGAAGGAGTCAGGGTACAGGCTTGAGGCTTGCTCAGGTGGAAAGACAAGGCAATCTGCAATAACACAATTGTGTAACTCAAAGCCCCCATCTGCACAGGGGCACCACAGAGCCACACAGCCCCACCACACAGCCACACAGCCCCACCACCTCGGAGGAGCCTTTCCCATGGACTACAAAGGGCAGGGCGCCCCCTGGAGGTGTGCAGCATCATGGCCCTGAGTGTATGTGTCAGAGGCGGCAAAAAGCTCCAATGGCTAAGAGGATGGGCTTGGGGATGAGCAAGTGGCTTGGCCACTCAGTAGCCCTGTACCGGTCGGCACGTCCCCTAGCCTCTGAGCCCCAATTTCCTCCTCTGTAAAAAGAGGGTAGCAATGGTGATTTACTGGATTTGGGATAACGATTAAATGAGATTTCCCATGCAAGCAACTTAGCACAGTGCCTGACCCGGAGTAAGTGCTCAGCAAATGGCACTGTTTGCATTGTCATCATTAGTGGTGGTGTTGGCAGCTAGGAGGTGGTAGAGCAACATTAAACAGAGTTCCCTCTAGGGGCATCACAGAAGTCAGGTGGACTCTGTGGCCTTTGAAGTACGGGTAGAATGTAGATGGGTGCAGAGAAGTAGCAAGGACATTCAGGAAGAGGGGCAAGGTGAGCAGAGACTCAGAGGCAGAAATGAGCCAGACTGCGCTTGGTCAGGAGTGGATTGGGGGCTGGGATAGGGGCGGCCAGGCTAGAGAATGAAGGCTTGAATGCAGAGTCAGAGACTTGGGCTTGTTCTGCCTGGCAGTAGGGAGCCATTGTAGGTCCTTGAGCAGGACAGTCCAGGTGTGGTGTGGCAGGTAAACTGGAGGAGAGGACTTTGAAACCAGGTAGTCTGGGCTGTGGCAGCCAAGGTGGCTAAGAGAACAAGAGATGAGAACACAGGGTGCTCTGCTGGCACTTCAGATTCTAAGGGCTGTGGAGGGACAGTGGCTTCACCCCTCCTCCTCTTCGCCTCCTCTTCGCAGCCCCTGCCAGCTGGCCTCCCCGACTCCAGTTCCCCACACTGGCTCTGAGCTCTCTCCTGCCAACTGGGCATCTAGCAAGTCGTGCCCCTATTCTAGAGCCTGCAGTAGCTCCCCATTGCCTGTCGCCACATTAAAGCTTCCACAGAGTTCTGTGTGAGCACCCTACCCAAATGGAGAGCCCATCCTACTGGCCCAGCCCAGCCTTCCTCAGCTCCCCAGTGCCTGCGCACAGCACATTCCTCTCTCAGCTTATCCAGACACAACCCATTCCCTATTTTTTGTCTTTTTAAAAATTTTAAATGTAATTTTTTATTGAGGCAGGGTCTCAAAAACAGTCTGCGCTGTTGCCCAGACCTCAGTGCAGTGGCTCCAAATCAGCTCACTGCACTGCAACCTCCGCCTCCCAGGTTCAAGGGATTCTCCCACCTCAGCCTCCCAAGTAGCTGGGACTATAGCCACCACGCTTGGCTAACTTTTGTATCTTTAGTAGAGATGGGGTTTCACCCTATCAGCCAGGCTGGTCTCGAGCTCCTAACCTCAAATGATCCTCCTGCCTTGGCCTCCAAAAGTGTTGGGATTACAGGTGTGAGCCACTGCACCCAGGGTTCTCTTTTCTTTCCTCTCTCTCTCTTTTTTAAAGTTGAGAATCTTACTATGTTGCCCAGGCTGCTCTTGAACTCCTGAGCCCCAGCAATCCACGAACTGTCTTTCCATATCACCCTGAATCTCTCTCCTCCCAAAACCCTTACCGTGCTGCCTGCAGTCTTTAACCCTCATCCCCCACACTCTCTAATAGCATTGCTAATTATCCCTGTGTCTTTGGGGACTGACTTGTGGATTGACTTGTGTCTTTGGACCATTCAGGAAACGTGAGTTCAGACCTCAGGGAGGGCCCTGAGCTGCAGTGGACCTGTGGCAAACCAGCTAACTTGACCATCTTTTCCGCGCTCCTCTTCACGCTGGGGTGGGCTGGTGGAAAGGCTCCAATCAGATAGAAGAGGGGCTGAAGAAAAAATATCGCATCAATTTATTTAACTCTCCCAGCGATCCATGAGTTTTAGTCATCCCATTTTAAGGGTGAGGACTCTGAAGCCTAGGAAGTTGAAGTAATTTTCAAGATCTCATAGTTAGCAAATGACAGAGCCAGCATTCAGATCTGAGCAGCCCAGAGGGACCACCGCATGAGGCGGCCACCTTTTGTGTCCTGGGCAAGTTCCATTCCATGGACCAGTACATGCAGATGCCCACTGCCTGGCTCTGTGCTGGAAATGAAGATATCAGTGAAACCCTTCTGCTCTTCGGTGAATTGTTTGAGCCACTTATTACTTGCATACACCACTGCTAAAAACAGTAATGAGACAGGAACTATTACCCTTGTTTTATAAGATTGAGCAATGTATTGGAGGTCAATACCTGGAAAATGGTGGCGCTAAGGTTTTAATCAAGTCCAAAGTCGTAACAGCTACACTACCTAGGCTCTCCCGGAGGGCCTACGGTGTGCCGGACTGTTCAAGAGACAGAGAAAAAAGACTCAGTTTCTGCTGTCAGGAAGGAAATGGGGAAACCGATGCCTTCCTCACTGGTTTGGGAGGTGTACATGAAGAACTCGATGTTAAAAAATTGGAGAAATTGTGTCAGGAGTAGGTGGGACAGAGAGTAGACAGGAGGTAGCACGTGTGGGTGCACTGGCATCGTGGTAGAGGCCTCTTCTGGGGTGACTGCCGAGGTGCCTGGCCTGACTGTAGTGTGGGGAGGAGTCAGGGGAGAAGGCTTTTGGGAGGAGGAGGGACCACCCAGAGAGCAGCATCCATCCAAGTGAGGGGAGTGGATATTACTGGAAGAGGAAGCAGCCATACAAAGGGGATTTCATCCCGAAAGCAATGGGAGCTAATGAATATGTTTTGATTTTAAAAAGTAATTTTCTAATCTGTTCAGGTGTCATGAGACCAAGAACCTAATTTACTGATGATTCTATATCTTTTGTTAACAATTAGAAAGTGAGCATGGGGTGTGTGCGTGTGTGTGTGTGTGTGTGTGTGTGTGTGGTGTGTGTGTATTTTAGAGACAAAGGCAAACATGGGAGCATCTAGGTGAAGACACGTAGAATTCAGAACCAAGTTGAGCTACGTGTTGCTAGCTGGGCTGCAGTTGGCTGGGAATAAATATGCGTCCTCTCATTCTGCTTTAACTGGGGTTTGGGATTTAATGTGCTTGCACACGGCCAGGAGGGCCCCCTGCACATTGAGGTCTGGGGCTGCTGCCCCATCTGGGTCTGGATCGTACCATTTATTCTGGTCCGTGAAATACAAAGAGCAACTTACAGGTGGAGCAAAGTCCGGAGGCTCTGCGCAGTTCAGGTAGCAAGGACGAGGGGCCTGCAAGGCACGGGAGCGCGCTTACAATTCCCCCTGCTATGTTCCCACAGAAATCACCCCCAACCCATTGCTTTCTTTAGTTTCTTTCTGGAATCACAGAGAGCATGCTGTATATAACAAGTGGGCTGTAACACTTCCCGGGACAGCCTTGTGAGGTGGTGTGAGCTCAGGCTGAGCTGTGGTCCAGGGGGCTGCTGTGTGGCCCTGGACAAGATCCTTAACCTCTCTGGCCCCAGCTAATGCCTCAATAAAGTGGAGATGACAACATACAGCTGCCTTCTTGACCGTATTTAGTAAGGACTGGACGAAATGACAGAAAGGAAATTTGCTATGTAAACTAGAAACCACCGCGCAATGGGGTAATGATGGTAACCTTTATTGAGATTTTATGGGGAATAAACAAACCCGAGGCCGGACACCACCCCGGGCTCTTAGCCCAGACACGGTCCTGTGTCATCCAAACTCCACGGTGGCCGCTGGCCGTGCGCCTCTGGGTGCTTGCGGCCCGGGATCACCGGGGAAGGCGGGGAAGGCAGGGCGGCCCTACCCGGGGCATACCGCGGGTGAAGAGCCCCGGCCGCTGCTTGGCTCGCCCCGCCCCGGGGCGGTGACCACGGGGTCTGAGCTATAAAGCGCGGACTCAGGGAGGCGCGGGGAACCCGCGGAGCTGCGCCTGAGTAGCCCGGCCATGCGCGAGGGGCTGGGCGCGGCGTGCGAGGCCGCCGGGCCCCGGCTGTGCCGGCTGCTCCGCAGGATCCTCTGGCCGAAGCCGGCCTGCTGCCCGCGCCGAGCCAGGTACCCCGCTGGCTGGGGTCCACCCTGGGAGGGAAGCGGTGGGTTCGGAGCCCGGGCGTGGCTCCCAGCCTCTCTGGGAGAAATCGGAGGGCGGGGATGTGCGCCCTGTGGGGTTCTTGAAGGTTTACTGAGACGTTTTCCTCGTTTAGAACGCGTGGAGGTCGCAGTTTAGGAGCCCTGACCGCCCCCCATGTGTCACGAGAGGCGTCTAAGCGGGTTGTGTTGCGCTGCGCGTTTCAGCACTTGGGAGCTTTTAAAAGTTTTCAGCACTGGGGTTGAAAGTTGCTACACTTTTTGGATCAAATATGTTTAAGAGAGCAAGGAGGTTCTTCTTTGACCAATGAGATCCATTTCCCAGGGCACCACCCATCACCACCTGTCCCCACCACCACCCTTGATGTAAGGCGAGGTAGGCGGGCAGGGAGGCGTGGGAACCCGCAGCGGAATCTGGCCCCCAGGTCAGCCCAGGCAAGCCACAGTCTGCAGCTGTGACCAGCGACTTCCTCGGCTGGCCAAGGGCTTGTGGAAAGTTCTGGGTCTTTCCATTCCCCACTCCCCCGACCCCTTTTTTGACAGGGTCTCACTCTGTCGCCTAGGCTGGAGAACAGTGGCGCCATCTCGCCTCACTGCAATCTCTGCCTCCCGGGCTCAGGTGATCCTCCCACCTCAGCCTCCTGAGTAGCTGGGACTACAGGCGTGCGTCACCACATCGGCAACATTTTTGTGGGTTTGTTTGTTTGTTTTTTGGTAGAGAGAGGGTTTCACCATGTTGCCTAGGCTGGTCTTGAACTCCTGGGCTCCCACCTCAGCCTCCCAAAGTGCTGAGATGACAGGTACGAGCCACCGTGCCCGGCTGCCAGCACTCTCTTTGATGGCAGGTCCTTAAGGGTCCTCAGGACCTGGCACAGCTGTGGGTTTAGTCAAGTTGCTTGAGCGTTTGTGGGGTCGGAAACAATGTGGTAATTTAGAAAGAAATGTCCAGATCCTAAATGTGCTCACCCGGCATCTGGTAACCCAGGCTCCCAGGAGCCAGCCAGAAGAAATGGTGGGGGAGGGGACTGGGCAAAGCTTTGTGTATTCATTTTTCAAATTTAAAGAATTGCCCAATTATGAAAGGAATTCATGGTCACTGTAAAATGTTGGAAGATGTGGAAAAGTATAAGAAAAGTTAAATTGCCCATGGTCTTATCACTTAATGCTAGTCACTGTTAACATTCACTAGCATTCCCCCGAGGTGTTTTTCTGTGCTTGTACACACACACACAAACACACACACACGCCAGCATCAGACCATGTATACAGTTTAAGGCTTTATTTATGTGAGGGCAAAACTAGACACAATCTAACATCCAGCCATGGATGATGGGACCAGGCTAACCATGGCCAATCTGCATCATGGATTTTTAGGCAAATTTTAAAAATGATACTTTGTAATAGATGGGGTAAATGATTGTGTTCAGTGTACAAAGACATTGCTTCTCAATCTAAACAGTACTGTAGATGTTTCTGGTCTGAAGCTTCTGAAATTGTCCAACCCTACTTCCAGAAGTAAGTGAGAGGAAGCAAGAACGCAGGTGCAGGGTGGGGTGAGGGGAATAGCAAAGAGCAAGGGGGTCAGTTGCCTCTCTGGGGACCCATCCCCCAAACATCTTCCTATTGAAGCAGCCCCCTGATGACTGCTCACCCGTGGCTTACCTGTTCTGAATGTCCAGATTACCATATATTGTTGTTTTTTTCTGGCAGACCATACCAGTCTAGACCAGAGTGGGGGGGTGTGTTAAAAGAAAAAATTATTCAGTGATACTTGTTTGTTTTTGTTTTTGTTTTTTTGAGATGGAGTCTCGCTCCGTTGCCCAGGTTGGAGTACAGTGGCCTGATCTCGGCTCACTGCAACCTCCACCTCCCAGGTTCAAGCAATTCTTCTGCCTCAGCCTCCCGAGTAGCTGGGACTACAGGTGCACACCACCACATCCAGCTAATTTTGTATTTTTTAGTAGAGACAGCATTTCACCATGTTGGCCAGGCTGGCCTTGAATTTCTGACCTCATGATCCGCCTGCCTTGGACTCTCAAAGTGCTGAGATTACAGGTGTGAGCCACAACACCCAGCCTCAATGATACTTGTTAAAGAACAGTATGGAAGACTTTATTTAGGACCATCTCCATAGGTCCAGGGACCTACTGCAGTGGAGGCTTGCAGTGGAGAAGTGACAGCAGGAACAAGTGGGAATTTACAGCCAGGTATCAGGGCAGGGTCTGTGGATGAAAAATTGCCAAGAAAAACTTCAGGCATAGGGGGGACTCTGCCTCAAGTGATCTAACAGGATTCTTGCTTGGGACAGGCTAAAGTGATCAAATATCACCTGAGGGATGATGGAGGATGAGGACTCTGATCAGATAGGGAGGGTGACCAGCTATCTAGGATGGAGGGCTCTCGTTAAAAAAAAACTGCATTTTTACAAGGAAATGCATAGATGGGCACAGCAGAAGATTCTGAAGTCTGAGTAAAGTTTGGCCAAGCAAAGGATCTTTGCCAGGTGGCAATCGTTGGTCACATGGAAGGCCCTTTACAGGCTTGCAGAATCCCTTGATTCAGATATAGGTTGCTTTCTGATACTTACATACTCTTTTAAGACAGTATCTCTTTATTGTTATAAATCACTTACTGCTGCTATATAATGTATATAATTAATTATAGTGGTAACATATGCTCATTTTTTCCAATAATAAAAGCAATACATGGTCATTTATCCCATTTCAACATCATAGATATGTATGAAGCAGAAAATGAGAGACCCCGCAATAGTCTCTAAGCCCCTCTCCCTCTGATGCACAGGCATGTACACCCCGGAAAATACTGCCGAGAACACCGAACACAATACACTTTCAAACCATTTCATTCTCCTCGGGAGGCATGTGTGAGTGGTGACTATTCAATTTGTTAGAATGAACCTGAAATTTTAAACCAGAACCAACAGTTTCTGACCAGCTTCAGAGTACTGAATTTTTTTTTTTTTTTTTTTTTTTTTTTTTTTTTTTAGTTGGAATCTTGCTCTGTCACCCAGGCTGGAGTACAGTGGCATGATCTTGGCTTACTGCAACCTCTGCCTCCCAGGTTCAAGTGATTCTCCTGGCTCAGCTTCCCAAGTAGCTGGGATTACAGGTGCCCACCACCACACCCAGCTAAATTTTGTATTTTTAGTAGAGATGGAGTTTCACCATCTTGGCCAGGCTAGTCTCGAACTCCTGACCTTGTGATCTGCCTGCCTCGGCCTCCCAAAGTGCTGGGATTACAGGCATGAGCCACCACATCTGGCCTCCGAATACTGAATTTTTAAGTAATGTTTAATTAGAACAATTAAGTAATGTCTAATTTAATTTTTAACTCATTTTTAATTTAATGCTAATTTTTACAATACTTATTTTTACCTTGGTGAAAGTGATTTGACTCCTAGATTTGCTTTAAAATAATGGTGGGGGCAGGGCAGGTATAGTGGAAACAAGATCGGCCATGAATTGATCACTGTTGAATTGGATTGAATCTGGGTGAAGGGCCCATGGAAGTTTATTAGACTATTCTCTCTTCTTTTGTACGCTTAAGATTTTCCATAAAACAAGTGTAGAATAAGTAAATAAACCAAGATAAATCAAGTGTTTTAAATTTAAAAAGCTTACATTACAAAAAACAAGTGGCTGAGGCTAGGCGAGGTGGCTCCCGCTTGTAATCCCAGCCCTTTGAGAGGCTGAGGTGGGAGGATCCATTTGAGGCCAGGAGTTCAAGGCCAGCCTGGGCAACTTGGTGAAACCCCATCTCTACCAAAAATACAGAAATTAGCCAGGCATGGTGGTGTGCACCTGGAGTCCCAGCTACTCAGGAGGCTGAGGTGGGAGGTTTATGTGAACCTGGGAGGCAGAGGTTGCAGACAGCTGTGATCATGCCACTGTGCTCCCATCTGGATGACAGAGCAAGACTCTGTTCCAAAAAATAGGAGAAAATAAGTAATTAACAAATAAAACCAAGCGGCTGCTGCGCAGTGCTGCTAGTCCAGGAGGCAGAGCTGTTGGAGCCGTTCTCTGCTCACCCAGCCCCTGTGCCACGTTTGTACTTGGCTTTCCAGAGAGCGAAGGAGCATTTTCCGGATTCTCTATGGGCTCTGTTTGGGCCAGTAGCTTTGGCTCAGCTCTACTCATGCCCTTTTGGCTCTGTGAGAGGAATAAGGGGAAGAGGGAAGGTGGGATTGGGGGCAGTTGGTCAGACCGACCGTGAACAACTCCCTCCCTCCCTCTGGACTCAGTTTCCCCATTTGTCAAATGAGGGGACTGGCGGAGAGAACTCCAAGATCCCTTCCACCCTTGGATACCCCATCTCATGGTAGCTGTTTCCTTTCACAGTCCAGTGGCACAGGATGAACCCCTGCATCACAGCCTCAGCAAGGCACAGAATGAGTCCCCACAGCCCTTCATGGCGACAGGAAAGGTCAGTGAGTCACACGAGTATGGGAAGCCCCTTCCTCTCTGGCCCAGGCAGAGGCAGACAGAGAAGCTTGTTAGAGGCTGGGCTGGAGGGGGGCAGGAAGCCAGGGTCTGGATGGAGAGTGGAGAGTCCCAGACCTGGGGTGTTGTGGGGAACAGGTGGGAATGAGGAACGGCTTTGGGAGACTGGGATAACCCTGGTGGTCGGGAGTGGTGGCCCTCAAGGTGTACTGGCACCTAGCTTCTAGCCCATGGGTTCCTTCCCATTCTAGAGGTGGGCAGAGAAACGGGTAGGAGTGGGGGAGAGGGTGGCTTTATGTCCTTACATGCTTCCAGGGAAGGAAGGCAGTGGTGCCTGTCTGTTCTCAGTGGTATTGGCTCTGACAGTCTTCCTCCTCACTTCTAACTTAGTCCCTCCTCCAGCAGTTCCTCTGAAGAAGCATTTGGCAGGGCCGTGGGTGAGGAGAGGAGCCTGGCCAGTGGCCCAGGCACCTGGAGCTCTTAGCAGGCACTGGCCCAGGTGGCCCAGGGGCTGGGAACAGAGGAGGGATGTGGAGGGACACCCTGCCCTTTGTGGCCACCCACAGATCCTCCCCCACTCCAAGACAAGGCAGGACCTGGGGTCTGGAAGAGACCTGGGAGAAAATCCTGTTTTTTCCCCTCACAGAAGTCTCCAGAATCCCTGGTCAAGCTGGATGCAACCCCATCGTCCTGCCCACGGCACGTGAGGATCAAAAACTGGGGTAGCGGGATGACTTTCCAAGACACACTTCACCACAAGGCCAAAGGGGTAAGTCTGGGGCTTCAGGGAAAACCACCTTTGTCCCAAGCTGGCAAAGCTGCCTGGGCTTTGTGGATCAACCAGGTGTTCCCTGGGCAAACCAAACAATCATCTGCTTGGGCAAAGGGGTCTGGGAACAGTGACATTCCCCACAGATGACAGTAGGAAGTAAGGGATGCAACTCCCTGTTAACCACCCTAGTAGATAATGGATAATCCAGAAGATCAAGTTAATGATTGCAGAAACAAATTCCTGTCTTTGTCAGACAGATTTCAGGATACTGTCAGGGAGAATTTTCTGTCAGAACGGCTTAGTGCTGGACTGTATTACATCAGGAGGTAGAAAGCTCCCTGTCACTGGAAAGAATTAAATACAATTTGATAGATTGCAGAGAGGTTCAAGTATCCAGTGAGTGGTTGGACTAATGTCTTTTAAGGCTTCTTTCTGTCATCTAAGGTTTTTATTCTAACTTCAGGATACATTCTATGGTTGTAAAGTGGGGAAGATTGACAATTTCAAGACCATGAAAGCAAAATGATTTCCCACATGCCCCGAAAACCACCACAGTTAACATTCAGGTGTACTTCATTCTCGTGTGTGTGCATGCGTGCGTGTGTGTGCGTGTGTGTGTGTGTCCCATCCTATGTCTCATTTCAGTTTGTTTTGGCCAAATACCAATACCAAATGGCACCTGGTTCCCATAGGAGCCATATTGGATTGACTTTGCTCCAGATGTGGGGCTGGCTGGGGAGCAGGGCAAGAGACTGAAGCCAGAGTAGGGAGACAAACCTGACTCACACCACTGGGGTTCAGCCAGTGGATGAGAAGAGATCTAGGTGGGAGAAAGCCAGGTGGACTCCAAGGAGGAGGTGCCACAGGAGTGGAGAGGAGGTACAGGGAGCTGGGGCAGCCAGAGAGGAGCCAGCTAGCCAGGAGAGCTGGCCCCAGAGGAGGGTGGCAGTAGGCTGAATGGCCCACCCTCACCACCTGCCCCTCTCTTTCCAGATTTTGACTTGCAGGTCTAAATCTTGCCTGGGGTCTATTATGACTCCCAAAAGTTTGACCAGAGGACCCAGGGACAAGCCTACCCCTCCAGAAGAGCTTCTACCTCAAGCTATCGAATTTGTCAACCAATATTATGGCTCCTTCAAAGAGTAAGGCTTCCTCCTGCAGGGCCGCTCCCTCTGGCCCTTCCCCTTGCTCTCCTGTCTCCACCCATCGCCCTCTGATCCTAGCTAGATCCCTTTCCCTCCCAGATTTGCACTGTGAAATCACTATGGTTTTGCAGGGCGAGAATCATAGTTTTCTAGGGGAGAAGACTCTGGAGCAGGTTCTCATAATTGTGGGATAGAGTTATGCACAGTGACACTGGTGAAAAGTGACTGAATTTGAATCCTGGCTCACACATTAACCTCTGCGGAGTCCTTGGGAAATCGATTTACCCTCTCTGTGTCTTGATGTCCTCGTCATATGAATGGCAAAAGCCATAACTACTTTTGCACCAACCTCATATAAAATGGGGAGAACCATAGAAGGTGGCTCATGGGATTTTTATGAGAATTCAGCAAATCTAGCATAGCATCCTGGCACACAGAGACCTTGACTATAAATTAAGATGGACCCTTTAATTATGAAATGTTGGCTGGGTGCGGTGGCTCACACCTGTAATCCCAGCACTTTGGGAGGCTGAGGCAGGAGAATTGCATGATCCCGGGGGGCAGAAGTTGCAAATGAGCTGAGATTGCGCCACTGCACTCCAGCCCTGGCGACAGTGTAAGACTCCAACTCAAAAAAAAAAAAAAAAATGAAATGTTTGAGACAGAAAGGATCTCTGAGACCACCTAGTCAGGCCCCTACTCCTACAGGTGTGAACACGGAAGCTGGTGACTTACCCGAAGTCATAGCATTCCAGCTAGAAGCCAGGCCACCTGACTCAGAGAGGGCAGGCCATTGCTCTTTGCCCTGACCCTGGTGGGGGTCTACATGCCTGGAGTTCTCTTTTTTTGCTACCCAGTGAGGCTTCCCTGAGGGCCGTGCTGGACAGCCTTCATTTCTGCTGTCCATCGGTTATTTGATTGACAGACACACATCAAACACCGGGTATGCCCCAGCCTTGTGTCAGACACTGGAATACAAAGATTTTTAATTGTCATTTGCCAATTTTATTGCCAACGTATACAATTTTAATCATTCAAAGAGAGGTTGTATAGCACTGTGGCCTTCCCAGGTTCAAATCCTGGCTGTGCCTCTTACAAGCTGAGTAAACTGGGCAGATTACTTTGTCTCTCTGTGCCTTGATTTTCTTACCTGAACATGGTGATGAAAACAGGACCCACCTTGCAGGAGGCGGGTGATTTGCAGGAGTTTATAAAGCTGAAAGGAGCTAAAGCACAGAAAGAGCTAGGAACGATGCCTGGCCCTTAGCAAGCAGGACATAAGTATTAGTCGTTATGTTTTTAGAACACTGTGTTGTCCACATAAAATACATGGCTATGTAATTCAGGCCCCTTTAAAACTCTAAGATAAAAATGCACAAAGAGATTGTAAGAAAGAATGTCTGAAGGAAATGGATTGTTTTCTAGGCTGGGGGGCGGGGTGGGGCATGGCTCTGGGGACAGAGCCTCACACAGCACCACATCGCATGAAGTGGGCCACAGACGTGTACCTGGGACTCCCTGGCAGAACAACTGGCTTCTGGTGGTACCACTTCCATTTTTCTTTTCTTTTTNTTTTTAACACCTAGACCATTTCTCAGGATTGTTTTCTTTTTTTTGAGACGGGGTCTTGCTCTGTCTCCCAGGCTGGAGTGCAGCGGCACAATCTCTGCTCACTGCAGCCTCGATCTCTTGGATCTAGTGATTCTCCCACCTCAGCTTCCTGAGGAGCTGGGACCACAGGTGTGCACCACAATGCCCAGCTAATTTTTAAAATTTTTAGTCACAACAGGGTCTCACTATGTTGCTCAGGCTGGTCTCAAACTCCTGAGCTCAAGCGATCCTCCCGCCTCAGCCTCCCTAAGTGCTGGGATTTCGGGTGTGTGCCACTGTGTCTGGCCCACCTCCAACTTTCTACAACCCTAGAATGTCTGAGCTGGGAGGGACCTTGAGTCTTCAGAAGTGGCCCTGATCTTCCAGGGTCAGTGGTCCTCAACCCTGGCTGCACAGAAGCATCACCTGGAGAGCCTGCAAAATTCTGGTGCCAGGGTCCCTTGAGTGGAATCTGGGGAGGTGAGAATGAGGCAGACATTTGTGTTCTTCAAAAGCTCCCAGGTGATTCTTATGTGCATCCTGGATTGAGCACCCTGTGAGGGGTTGCCTGCTTCGTGACTACAAACTGCACCATCCTTGGCCCTTCAGCTCAGTTAATTAATGAGCCTTTCGGGGTTCAGGGATTTTCCTGGATGGGTTTCTTCAGGCCACAGTAGTTACGTTATTTATGTATTTATTTATTTAGCACAAAGCACGTATGCACCACAACCCTATGAGACTGGGATTATTATCTTCATCTTACAGACAAGGCAAGTCCACAGAGGAGATGTACCTTGCTCAAAGTCACACCCTCTGAAGCCCCACAGTGGGGGTTTGAACCCAGGCAGCTGGCACCCGAGCCCTTGCTTTTCCTGTCCATGCTCTAGTACCTGGCGTGTGGCCTCGCAGGTTCCCGACTCTATTCCGGACCTGGGAGGCCTTACTGTTGTGTGGAAGGTAATCGGGCAGGTGTTCAGAAGCCCAGGGGGGTGACAGAGCCAGGCTTGGTGGTGCTGGAACCCATTTGCTTCTCACAGAGGAAAGTTGCATTTCTCCAAGTCACAAGTACATACCTCGAACCGCTGCTCCCCCCGACCAAGAGATCCTGGGGCTGTGGACAGGGAATGGTAGCCTTTCCTCACAAGGATGATAGCAGCCTAAGACAAGACCAGCGGGGTGGGTTCAGTGGCCTTTTGTAGCTGAAGAATCATAGTATATTTAGAGATTGTAACTTGCTGAATGTAACATTGGAATCTGTTCACTGATGTTGAAAGCTACTCCTTTTTCAGAGCTCATAGACATAGCATGTCTAATGCCTTAGAAACATAACTATATGAAAATGGTTATCACATCTAAAACTCTGAAGACATTGGATGTGAATGTAAAAAATAATCCTTTCTTGCATATGCGTGTGCTGACCACTATGTGTGTTGGCGGTGTGGGTGTTATGGTGACCATTACTGTTTTCATGCTCGGGTGCAGAGGGGGGCATATTGCTGGAAGCTTTGTTTGGGGAGGGAGCTCTCCCAGTAGTGGGGCAGTTCCAGCCTCACCCAGCAGCTCCTTAGAGCAGGGATGTCCTTGGGGATAAATATCATCGAATGTTTTGTCTTTGTGCTTTTTTTCTCTAATCAAGGAAAAGTTGTCGAGACACTCTTCATCCACAGAAAGGCCATTTTGTTTGGAGTTACCCACTGTCCTTAATCAGGAGTTCATTCTTTAAATAGCTTTATTGTGTTTCAGAAGGCTTTGGTGCTGATTGAAAATCTCAAGGTTGTTGTTGTTTGTGGGGTGCGTGTGTGTGTGTGTGTGTGTGTGTGTGTGTGTGTGTTTCAAAGCCTTTCTGACTGAGTCCCTCCCTTTGGGATATTTTTGAAGTCTGGGAGGGGAGGAAAGAAGCAAGTTTAGAATTGCAGCTGGAGTGACTGAGTGAGCAGTTCTGAGGCTGAGGAACAGCACGGTTTAGAGAGACTTTGACGTCGGACCACACCATGTGCAGCTCCTTTCTGGGCAGGCCCTGGGACCTTGCAGGCTGAGCTCCAACAGTCAGGTCCCAGTCCTGGCCTGACCAGGCTCCTGAGAAAGGGTGGGTAGGCCCTCAGCATCCCTGGGCTTACAGTCCCCGCTAGGGTGGAAGGTGGAAGGTCACATTGCCGACAGTTAAGAACCCGGGCTTGGGATCAGGGCGACCTGGGTCTGAATCCTGACTTTGCTTTCCTGTACTTATATTCCCAGGCCTGGTACTTAACCTCCTAGACCCCTGAGACTCTTGGCTATAAAACAGACGCAAGGCCGGGTGCAGTGGCTCATGCCTGTAAACCCCGCACTTTGGGAGGCCGAGGTGGGTGGATTGCCTGAGCTCAGGAGTTTGAGACCAGCCTGGGCAACACAGTGAAACCCCATCTCTACTAAAAAATACAAAAAAAATTAGCCAGGTATGGTGGTGTATGCATGTAGTCCCAGCTACTCAGGAGGCTGAGGCAGGAGAATTGCTTGAACCTGGGAGGCAGAGGTTGCAGTGAGCCGAGATTGTGCTACTGCATTCCAGCCTAGGTGACAGAGGGACACTCTTCCTTAAAAAAAAAAAAAAAAGATGCAAAAGATGCAAAAATACCTCCCTCCCAGACCCAGTGAGACCCTGCCTGCGAGCTGCTTCACCCAGTGCCTGGCTCACGTGGGTACCAAGTACACTGGAGCTGACTCGGAGGGACTGGCTCATCATCTCTCAGCCATGGCAAGGCAGGAGGGCACTCTCCTGACCAATGGAGAGGCGGGACGTTGCTAGGGCTGGATGGGACACTCCTCCGAGGCTCATAAGTGTCTGAAAAGGATTGTACCCCTTACTGAGATGAAAATGATTAAGGAAAAAAGCACCTGAAAAGAAGCAGTGTTCTAGTGGGCTCAGCACCCGCTAAGTAATCTTTGCAGGACTCAGTGTAAAAATGAAAATGTGGGCTCCTTAGTTTAAGATGATGAAGAATTTCAAGATGGGGACAAAAGCATGAAGCATGGGCACTTCTAGGCTGGGTGTGGGGTCCCCATAGCCAGCCCTGGAGGGAGCTGTCTCTGGTGAGAGACATCTTGCCCTTCTGATGTCCTATTTCAGTTCCTGCTTCTGTGGATTGAATTAATCCCCATGTAAGGCCATCTCATTGTTGATCTTCCTGCTGTCTTCCTGTCCCCCAGGGCAAAAATAGAGGAACATCTGGCCAGGGTGGAAGCAGTAACAAAGGAGATAGAAACAACAGGAACCTACCAACTGACGGGAGATGAGCTCATCTTCGCCACCAAGCAGGCCTGGCGCAATGCCCCGCGCTGCATAGGGAGGATCCAGTGGTCCAACCTGCAGGTGAACTCCCTGAGACCCAAGCGGGAGAGGGCTGGAGGCGGCCAGGCCCTGAGCAGATGGCTTGGAGCAGCCACACACAGCTGTGCCCAGGCCTCCCAGGACCGAAGCCACGGCCCCAGGTCCTCCCTCACCTTCCTGAATGTTGCAATGGGGGCCCTAGGGTCCTCCTCTAGAAGCCTTGAATCCTGTTTCAGCACCAGGGTTTCCAGCTGCCCGTTCTCTATTGTGTTAAATTTGGGAGACCAAATGCCATCAACAAATTAAACTACCACCTTGTTTTTATTATTCTTGAGGCCGTGGTGCTGCAAGAGATGTTGTTTTCCTCGGATGTTCGAACTCTTGGCTCCAAGAGAACATTTATTTAGCCTAGCCTCCTAGGCCATCGTTTTGTTGGGGAATCGTTTGTTGCAAGCGCTTGGACAGAGAAATTGATTAGAACCGCCAGTGAAACCAGCTGTGGCTGTGTAATACGTGCTGCTGTGGCAAAGGACCTAGCCTGGGGCAGTGGGAATCCTGATTCATGGTGCTTTCAAGTCAGGTTTTCTTGGAATTCTGGCTTTGCTGGGTTCTTCTGAGTGGGATTGCCTGTGCTCCCCTAGAGGGCAGCCGTGAGATGAGAGTGGTGGGTGCGGACGGGAGGATGCACTCTCGTGCGTGGTGTTGAGTGTTTGGGTTTTGAGTGTTTCGGCTGCTCCACTGGTTCCCAGTGGCTTCTGACCAGCCTCAAAGCCTCTGTCTGCCCAGTCTTTGATGGGCATGGTCTGGGTGGGCTGTTGCAGGTCTTCGATGCCCGCAGCTGTTCCACCGCCCGGGAGATGTTTGAACACATCTGTAGACACCTGCGTTACTCTACCAACAATGGCAACATTAGGTTGGTGCACCTTTCCCGGGGCTGTGGAGGGGCTCGCCGTACTTGAGAATCTCAGCCAAAAGACGACTGGGCCTAGGGGAGGCATCTCCAGCTCCAGGAGAAACCAGGGAGAAAGAAACAAGAGAAAGACTCTGGCTTCTTTAGGGACCTCCAGTAGTGAGCCCAGCCCCCATGAGCTCAGCTCCCGCAGCCCTTGGTTTCCTTCTGACCTGGAGCCATTTGGAGGGGATGGAGGATCTTTGAGAAGTAACTGCTTCACTATTCAGGGTTGGGGCTCCCCATTTTTTGAAGGGATAGGAGGTTACCTTCCTCTCCCAACCAAAGAGGTCAAAGCTAATAGGACTGAACAGCCCATTAGATCATTCGTTAATCTTTTTGTTCAGCAAACACTCAATGCCCGCCTAATGCAACCCAACACAGGAGGAGGCTGAGGGAGCAGGGGGAAGAGGGGGCATGGGGGTTAGGAGCACAGTGACTAGGACCCTAAGAGACTTCCAGCCTCCATTAACCTATGACCTGCACTAGACAAACATCCGGCTAACTCGACTGCAAGGAGGGAGACATGCAGCAAGAGAAAGACTGTGGGAGGGCGGCTAACCCTGCCTGGCGGATGGGAAGGCCCCCTTGAGGGGGTGGGCCCTGACACTCAAGGGAGGGCAGGAGGAGAGGGCGTGTCGGGAGGCCAGCTCAGTCAGCTCGGGATCGGGGGCTGCAGAGCAGGCACGGTGGAGGGGGAGGTAGGGCCAGTGCAGGATGATTGGGCCCCTCCGTGGCCAAGTGGTAAACAGCACTGTTCCTGTCCCTGGAAGGTCGGCCATCACCGTGTTCCCCCAGCGGAGCGATGGGAAGCACGACTTCCGGGTGTGGAACGCTCAGCTCATCCGCTACGCCGGCTACCAGATGCCCAATGGCAGCATCAGAGGGGACCCTGCCAACGTGGAATTCACTCAGGTACCGGGCCCAGCCTCAGCCCCCAGCCTTTGGGGCAGGGAGCCTCGTGGTGAGCGAGTGACAGAATGGAGCCCAGAGGAGACACGGTGCCCAGGCTTGCAGACTCACGGGGCCTGTCTTGTTTCCCAGCTGTGCATCGACCTCGGCTGGAAGCCCAAGTACGGCCGCTTCGATGTGGTGCCCCTGGTCCTGCAGGCCAATGGCTGCGACCCTGAGCTCTTCGAAATCCCACCTGACCTTGTGCTTGAGGTAGCCATGGAACATCCCAAGTAAG
>NW_016108066.1:63766-77317 GCF_001604975.1 Cebus imitator | reverse complement strand
GGGTGCTGGAGGCAGGGGTGAGGGTGCTGGGGGCAGGGGCTGAGCATGCTGGGGGTGGGGGTGAGGGTGCTGGGGTGGGGACAAGTGCACACACAGCCTTTTTCTGACTCTAAGTGAGGCCCCAGCCCCCAGCCCCCAGCCCCCTGCCCCCTCCCCCCTCCCCCCTCCCCATACCTCCCCTAAAGCCCAGCCAGCACTGGGCAACACTCAGGGGGCTAGCTTTTAAGGACTTGTTTGTCACTGTTAAATTCTGTAGCAATTCTGCATGGGCATCTTGGACCTCAGGCTTAGGCGGACATGTTGCTTCTGGGGGGAAGCAGAGGCGTAGACGGTTGGGGCCCCAGGAGCTTAGGAAGCAGTGGCTGCAGGAGAGGAATGCAGTTATTCTTGAAAGGAGCAGCCCAGGTCCCTTCTTCCCTCCTGCCAATGCTCTTAGCAGTCCCTCCCCTGGCTGTGGGGACATACAGGGCTCCAGTGACTTCAAGAGCCACACCGGCCCAGCCCCTGCTTTAGGCAGTTCTCATAATTGCAAAAATACCTCTGCACATTGAGATTCACTGTCTAGCAGGCATTGGGCTGGGCTCTTCTTCCTGGCCCTTGAATGAACCGAGTTCAGTCCAACTCACGGCCTTTGCACTCGCCATTTCTTCTGCCTGACATGACCTTTCCTCGGAATTTTTCTACGCTCATTTCTTCTTATCAAAGGGTATTTCTTATAATGTCACCTCCTCTGAGAAGGCTCTCTGACCACTCAAGCTAGAGGAGGCCCTCTTACCCTCAGTCTCGCACGTTATCTTGTTTTTATTTCTTATGTATTTGTTTACCTGTTTATAATCTAGAGCATAGACATTACACTATAAGCTCCTTGAGAGTGGAGTTCTTTTCTTTACCAATATATACCCAACAGCTAGCAGGATGCCTGGCACATAGTAGGTGCTCAGTTATAAATATTTGTAGAATACATGAATATGCAAATGAGTGATATTACCAGGTTTATAATAATTCCATGAATTTGGTGCTATGATTTCTCTTCTGATGATGGGGATGCTGAGGCTCAGAGAGGCTAAAAATCATCCCAAGGTCACACTGCTAGTCAGTGGTGAGGCAGAACTTGAACCCCAGCTTTCTGACACTGGAGTCCTTAATTGCTCTGTCGTGTTGCATTTTCAGCATTTATCACAGAGCCTGACACATACTTGATGCTTAATATATATTTGCATGAATGAATGAATGAATGAATGCATAATTTAGTAAATGGACCCAGTGTGTCCAATACATCATTCTGGCTAGGATGAGAATCAACTCTTGGAAAGGAGTTTTCTTGGTTGACTCTTTTTCTGAAGCTTTTTTCTTGGTGGGCAGGTGGTGGGGACAGTGGGAGGGCAAAAGTGCAGCCCCCACGACCGGACACGGTGGTTCATACCTGCAATTCCAGCACTTTAGGAGGCTAAGGCAGGAGGATTGCTTAAGGCCAGTAGTTCGAGACCAGCCCAGGCAACATAGTGAGACTTTGTCTCTACAAAAAAAAAAAAAAAAAAAAAAAGGAAGAAGGAAGAAAAAACTAGCTGAGTCAGGTGGCACATGCCTGCAGCTCTAGCTACTTGGGAGGCTGAGGCAGGAGGATCGCTTGAGTCCAGAAGTTAAAGGCTGCAATGAGTTATGATGTGCCACTGCACTGCAGCATGAGCAAAAAAAAGTTAAATGTTTCTGCCTTTCCTCCAGGTACGAGTGGTTTCGGGAACTGGAGCTAAAGTGGTATGCCCTGCCTGCAGTGGCCAACATGCTACTCGAGGTGGGCGGCCTGGAGTTCCCGGGGTGCCCCTTCAATGGCTGGTACATGGGCACAGAGATCGGAGTCCGAGACCTCTGTGACGTCCAGCGCTACAACATCCTGGAGGTAACACAGGCAGCCCAGCTGGCCAGTTGGAGGTATGGGCCTGGGGGTGGCCCCAAGACTGACTCTCCCACATCACTCTGCCTCTGTAGGAAGTGGGCAGGAGAATGGGCTTGGAAACGCACAAGCTGGCTTCTCTCTGGAAAGACCAGGCTGTAGTTGAGATCAACATTGCTGTGCTCCATAGTTTCCAGGTACGGCTGGAGTTTTGCGAGTCTGAAGACTTTTTGGTTAGAAGGTCATCTGATCCAGAGACTTGTGTGATGCTTGATTTCCCCTCCAGTATCAGTCATTCGTGCATGCCTGCATCAGACAAGCGTGGAAGACCCAGTTAGTGCCAGGCACGGTGCTGGGATACAGAAATAAGGCAGCCAGCTTGCTCACCCTAGCTACAGGCAGCTCCTCACCTCCCAAGACTGTTCAGTCCCTGCCCTTGAGCACCGAATCCTGTCCTCTCTCAATCGCTTGGGGACTTTACTCCCGAAAATTTCCCTCTTCTCCTTCCGTATCATCAGTGTCTTTCTCTCTGCTGAGTCATTCCCAGCAGTCCATAGACAGGCTCTCCTAGCCCCATCTCAAAGCAATAAATGAATAGCTAACCACATAACTCCTCCCAAACCTCAGGCTCCCTCCAGCCACTGCTCCACTTTTCTGCTCCTTCCTACAGCAAAACTGTGGGGAGATCTCACCACGCTTCCTCATCCGCCCGCTGCTCCAGTCCGGCTTTCACTCCCTGCCACTCCTCTGGTCATGCTGGAATTCTTGCTGTTTTTCCCCCCACAGGGAAAATCATCCCCTGGCTGGCCCCTTCCCTTCACGCAGGCCTCAATGGCCATCTCCTTAAAGAAGCCTTCCCTGACCGTGGCATGTAAAGTGACACCCTCACCCCACTGCCAACCTGTCTCTCTGTGTTAGTCCTGTAACCATTCTATTTTTCTTCATAAGACTTCATCATACAGATCTTGGCATTATATAGGACATTGAGTTTCTTTTTTCTTTTCTTTCTTTTTTTTTGTTTTTGAGACATCATCTCACTTGGCCACCCAGGCTGGAGTGCAGTGGTGTGATCACTGCGGCCTTCACCTCCCAGGCTGAAGTGATCCTCCCACCTTAGCCTGCTGAGTAGCTGGGACTACAGGTGTACACCAAGCTTGCCTAATCTGTGTATTTTTTATTGAGATGGAGTTTTTCCATGTTGGCCAGGTTGGTCCTAAACTCCTAGCCTCAAGTGATCCTCCTGCCTCAGCCTCCCAAAGCGCTGGGATTACAGGCATGAGCCAGTGCACTGGGCCGGCTTGCTTTCTTTATCGTTTTGTTTCCCCCACCTAGAATGTAAGCTCTGTGGGGCAGGGACCTTGTCTCTCTGTTCACTGCTGCACCTCTAGCCTAGAAGAGTGCCTGGCACACAGTAGGTGTTAAAATAATATGTCCTGGAAGAATGAATAATGAGAGTCACATCCACATTCTGGCCTGGCACAGACTGGGTCTTCAGTCCTTGTCCGATGCCTGCATGAACGAGGGATGCTGGGAGGGACTGATGAGCTGTGGCTGCCCTTGCTTGCTGTGTGAGAGTGATGACGGTCTCCACCTCCTCTTAAGCCCACACACACCTGGTGGGCTCCTGTGTGGGGCTGAGTCCTCTGGCCCATCCGCTGCTCTTACTCATGTAAACACTTCCCTGTGGGAAGGAGGCCTGGGATGCTACATCCTAGAAGGTACTACTTCAGAAGCCATGGCCATTGCCACGAAGCTGACAGACGCCTTGGAGACCCCACCACTGGGCAGTCATTCATTCAGCAACGTTTTATGCAGCATTTGCCTGGTGCCAGGTACTAGGCTGGGCCAAGGCTGTGAGTGGTGAGCAGACTACAGTTGAGCACACACCGTTCCCCACGGCTGGGTCACCCTGTAGCAGATCGCGCCTGTGCTTGACAGCGGAGGGGAAGATGGAACAGGAAGAGCCCCCTGGTGTCTCAGGAAGGGCTGGCCTAACCCCACACATCCTGACTCCTGGGGACTCCCAGTACCAGCCCTGACGCTGGCAGGATGTGGACGCGTCCCAAAAAATCCGTGAGCCTCAGCTGTCTCCTGACCGTGGCTGACCATGTCCTTCCACTGCCTGAGCGTCTCCAGGACTTCCTCACCACCCTCCTTCGGGGTAAACTTCAGTAGATGGCCCAGTTTCTTCCTCTGTAAAATGGGGATAGTTATAGTGCCTTGCTCAACTAGTGATTCTAAGAGTTAAGTAAAAGCGTATGCAAAATGTTTAGCTGTCCTGCTTAGCCCATAGGGAATAGTCAGTACACAATGATTTCCTACTATTTATTATGTTGTCATCACAATCGTAGCGACCACTGAGATTTTTTTTTTTTTTTTGGAGATGGAATCTTCCTCTGTTGCCCAGGCTGGAGTGCAGTGGCGTGATCTTGGCTCACTGCAACCCCTACCTCCTAGGTTCAAGTAATTCTCCTGCCTCAGCCTCCCGAGTAGCTGGGATTACAGGACTGCATCACCACACCCGGCTAATTTTTGTGCTTTTAGTAGAGACAGGGTTTCACCGTGTTGGCCAGGCTGGTCTTGAACTCCTGGCCTCAAGTAATCCACCTTACTTGGCCTCCTAAAGTGCTGGGATTACAGGTGTGAGCCACTGCACCCGACCCATAGCTACCACTGAGCTTAGAACTGATCTGGCACCCAGGAGTCGCTGTGTCTTGGAAGAATAAGTGAATGAGAGCCCACATCCACAAGAGTGGTGACTGGACTTTTATATACACATATGTAATTTACATATCTCTATATAATTTTACAAGGCATGGCTGGACTTGCCAGGCCTGATCCCAGGTGGATCCTCTCGTGCTTTCCTGCCTTGACTTATGCAGTGCCCCCCACCCCCAACCAACTTGCACCCCTCTCATGACTCCCTCCTCTCAGGGGCTGCTCCTGAGATTCCCAAGCCTTGGGCCTCTGCCTGGCATTGGATCCTCTCTGCCTTCTCCATCACCTTTGCTTGCCTCAGAGTTTCTAGCAGGCCATGTGAAAATGACTGATTTTCCTCGGCTTCCCACCCAGTTAGACTAGAATCGAATGCAGAGAAGGGGTTGTCTTTCCCTTCTATAACGCCGATGCCTTATGCAGTGCCTGGCAGACAGAAATTGTAAGAGCAGCTAACATTTATTCAGCACTTACTCTCTTTTGCTTATTCCAGTTTATTGCATTCTTTCAACAACCTCATAATATAGGAACTTTTTTTTTTTGGAAACAAAGTCTTGCTCTGTCACCCATGCGGTGGCTCGATCATGCAGCCTTGACCCCCTGGGCTCAAGTGATGTTCCTACCACATCAGCCTCCATGTGTCTGAGAGGGCATGTGCCACCACACCTGGCTAATTTTTAAACTGTTATAGAGACAGGGTCTCACCATGTTTCCCAGGCTGATTTCAAACTCCTGGGCTCAAGCGATCCTCCCAAAGTGCTGGGATTACAGGCATGAGCCACTGCATCGGGCCATTATAGGAATTCTTATCCTTCCCATTTTACAGATGAGGAAACTGAAGCTGAGGGAGATTTAAGAACTAATAGCTCAAGGCCACATGGCGAATAAGAAGCCAGAGTTTAAACCACTATGTTAAAGAAATGTCTCTTGACTGTGTATCTCTTGACTTGAATAGAGGCCTGTGGCTACCTCACTGGACCATTCCATGGGGTTAGACCCCACAGCTCGTAATTTCAGACTGTGATTCGCCTCCGATACACTACAGTTCTCCTAATGCTTCAGACCTCCCCATGGAGGGGTCTGGCTCCTTCTTGGCTGAGGAGGCTACAACCCCAGGGAAGTGACTCTTAGAACTCTCCACTCATACATGGCTGGGATGGTATTTCCTTTACCTGCCAAAAGGCGCTGTGGTTTGAGGTATGCAGATCCAGGGAGAGCCATTTGCTGTGAGTCTAGGAGACTTGTGGGCATGAGAAGATGGATATTTCCCTTAAAGTGTTAAGGGAGGCCCCCTGGGGCTGTTCACTGACTCTGGCTAATGTGCTTTCTTGGACTCCTTCCAATGCTCCACAAGCGCCTTCCATTTGGGTGTTGACTCTCAGCAGGCAAGGAGAGGGCCGGGAGGAGCTGCTGTCCCATGTTACAGATCGCCAGGCCTTCCCGGGCACCCCTGGGAGCCCTGCAGCCACTGGCCCCTCTCCCGACTGCCCCGCACCTTATCTCCTTCCCCTTCTTGCCTTCTGATACAGAAGCAGAATGTGACCATCATGGATCACCACTCAGCTGCAGAATCCTTCATGAAGTACATGCAGAACGAATACCGGGCCCGCGGGGGCTGCCCGGCCGACTGGATTTGGCTGGTCCCTCCCATATCTGGGAGTATCACCCCCGTGTTTCACCAGGAGATGCTGAACTACGTCCTGTCCCCGTTCTACTATTATCAGGTGAGGGCCTTCCTTGCCTCTCCCTCATGGGGCCTTGGGTGTGGCTGTGTGTGTGTGCGTGTGTGTGCATGTGTGTGTGCGTGTGTGTGCACGTGCACATGCGTGCACCTCATGCTTACACATGCAGGACCCAAGGGGAGGCAGGGGTATGTTGTGAAAGCTTTCCAGGCCCTACTCAAGGATGCTGAGCAGCCTTCGTGTGTTTCCACAGAGAGTGGCACTGAAGGAAATGTCTTCTGCTGCACCGCTAGTGGCCTGTGGCTCAGGCGGGGTGGGGGGGTCTGTCATTACACCTGCTTCCACAGAAGCAGAGCGCTGAGGGAATTGGCTGCCGAGACAGACTCTATTGATTCTGCCACTTCTAGCAATAGGGTCTTGGGTGGTCCTTTCACCTTTCTGAGCCCTGATCTTCTCATCTCTAAAAGGGACGGGCTTCCTTCCATGCCAAGGGGTTGTGAGGATCTCAGAGCTGGTATATGGAACAGCTCAGCCCAGTGCCCAGCCCAGAGTGCATTCAGTAGCCATGGGCTATTGAGACGAGTTCATTTTCTGCCAAAAAGGACTTGGGTTAGATTCCAGGAAGAGCTTCCTCCATTGAAAGGTGGTCGCGGGTGCCTGCATGTCCTGGTCCCTTGCCTGTTGTAGTAGCAGCTCTTCTTGCTCTCAAAGGTGTCTTGGTGGGGACTGTATATTATGTCGTCTGCCAGGTGATAAGATGCTAAAAGCAAAAGGGGGCACAGCCTGTTCCTTCCGGAAGGACACTAATGAGAATAAGAGTCAGCCACCCCTTCAATGTGCAGGCGCTATGCTGGGCTTTGGAGAGGCAACTCTGGGGGAGATGCAGCCACAGCCCCCTCTTGCAGGGTTCAGTGACAGGCATGGGGTGCAGGCCAGCCTTCTCTCCCCAGCTCATGATGGTGTAAAGGGTCCTCTACCACTCCAGCATCCACAAGCCAAGCCGAGCTAGGACCCCACCCTGCACTCACATCTCCCTTCTTTTCTGAAGGTAGAGGCCTGGAAAACCCATGACTGGCAGGACAAGAAGCGGAGACCCAAGAGAAGAGAGATTCCATTGAAAGTCTTGGTCAAGTGAGTGGAGTGGCTAGTGGTGATGTGTGAACTGTGTCCCTTCCTTCCAATCAGCCTCCGCCTCTAGGCCTCGCAGGGCAGGGAACGCAGGGAATGGATATTCTTTTTGCTTTTGTTTTTGAGACAGGGTCTTGCTCTGTCATCCAGGCTGGGGTGCAACGACCCGATTACAGCTCACTGCAGCCTTTGCTTCCTGAGCTCAAGTGATCCTCCCACCTGAGCCTCCTGAGTGGCTGGGACCACAGGTACAAACCACCACGCCTGGCTAATTTTATGTTTTGTAGAGATGGGGTCTCGCAATGTTGCCCGGGTTGGCCTCAAACTCCTGGGCTCAAGCGATCCTCCTGCCTCAGCCTCCTAAAGTGCAGGGATTACAGATGGGAGCCACCGCACCTGGCCTGGGAATGTATAGTCTTTGTGGAGTTTGGCTCCCCAAGGTCCAGTCGCCAACTCCAAGGGTCCCCCACTGCCATTGTCCCAAGCTTCTCTCTCCTCCCTTTTCCCAAAGGGACTTTTTATAGTGGGTGAGAGGAGGAAAAAGGTGCGTCGTCACAGTGGGCGGCTGGTGAGAAACGTAGCTTGCTTTTCCCCAACCTGCCCCACTTTAAAAGCTGTCCCCTCCCATTCCCCTGACCCCCCATTTTCTTCTGGAAGGCTGACTCAGCATACAGTGCCCATCTGTCTGTCCCCACAGAGCCGTGCTCTTTGCCTGTATGCTGATGCGCAAGACGATGGCGTCCCGAGTCAGAGTCACCATCCTTTTTGCGACAGAGACGGGAAAATCAGAGGCACTGGCCTGGGACCTGGGGGCCTTGTTCAGCTGTGCCTTTAACCCCAAGGTACCGGCTCCACAGGATGTCTGTTGCTGTCTGTGCTGGTGTGCAGAGGAGTCTAGGAAAGGTTAAAACAGTTTCCCCACTCCTGGATGTCTCAGAGCCTTGGATGTGCTCTTGTGCATCATAAATCTGCAAGAGAAGGATAGACTTGTGCTCAGGGATTCCCAGACTTACGTAGTAGATGAGTTTTTCATGGTGTTCTGGAGAACACAGTTTGATAAACAATTTCATGGTGAATCCAGGCCTTGATATACATCAGCCCCTCTAGCTGAACTTTATTCAGGCTCACCGAACACCTGCTCTGCAGGAGGCAGTGCTGCATGTGAAAGGGGCAAGGGATGGGTGAGCTGCAGAGAAAGAAGACAAGACACAAGGGGTCTGTCTAAGCTATATCCCCTGCCTTCAGCACCTTTGGATAAAATCCAACTATTAGGGAATGACTGCCACATGCTGGGCCAGCCCCAGGCTTGGAGGATCTGAGAGTGAGTGACCCGGCACCAGGCCTTGCCCTCGGGAGCTCTCCAGCATACACCTCACTCTACTTTCCCAGTGCCCTGCGAAGCAGGAGTCAGTGTCATTGTTAACCACAGAGGAAGAGCCTGAGTGTAAAACAGGCTGATGGGTTCTCCAGTGTTGCCTGGCTTCTGGGGGACAGATGTGACCCCGAGTTCAGGGCACAGGCCAGTGTGATGCCGCGATGGGATGAGCTGTGATCTGTACCGCGTAGAGGCCTCAGTCAAGGCAGGACTGATTAATGAGCAGGTCATCCAGGTGACTGAAAACACTGTTGGATTTTCCTCACCTGCTGGCTCCCAGCAGTCTGGAACTGCCAGGAGACTGGTGTCAGGAACCCCATCCTTGGCTGGGTGGACCTGGGTAGAACAGCAAGGTGAGGGCACATTTCCCTGGCCATTCCCTTCAGGGACAGCTGTGACCTGCTCATTCCAATTTTGTGAAAATATGTCCACACACACAGAATTGCAAATAGCAGTGGGTGTGGTGAGAGACATTTGGACATGGGATAGGCAGTATTTTGGAGGCAGAGCCTCAGGGTGTGTTGACAGGTTAGCTACAGTGCGTGAGCGAGTAAGGAGAATTGAGGATGATGTGTTTGAATCGGTTCATTCACCTCTGCTGTGCCAGGCCTGTGCTGGGCACTGGGAGAGACAGATAAGCACAGGAGCCCGGCCTGGGGGAGGTATGGGAGGAAGCCCAGAGTGTCTGTGCAGGGTAGGAAGGGCCCTACTGGGAGCTGAGTGCTGATGCCCACCTGGGTGCCATCCAGGTTCTCTGCATGGACAAGTACAGGCTGAGCTGCCTGGAGGAGGAGCGGCTGCTGCTGGTGGTGACCAGCACGTTCGGGAACGGAGACTGCCCTGGCAACGGAGAGGTGGGTGGCCTGAGGTCTGGATGGCCTAGGGGGCGGTAGGGCGCAGGAGGACCCAGAAAAGGGTCTGGGGGATGCAGCATGTTCTGCAGAGGGCGTCTGGGAGTCAGTGCTCAGGCCACTCTGGGTCACTCAGCTCATTTGCCGGCCTCTGTTGTAATTGGTGCCTTATGGGAGTGCCCCCTTTCCTATGACATAGTTAATATCTTTCTGTGAATGGCCTACCTGTTTATATTCAAAAATTCACATTTAAAGGAAACTTCTGTCACTCTCACAAATGGAAAGCCAGCAAAATGTAAATTCATTGAAAACAAAATTAAGTTGATGAATTTCATCTAGATACTATTCCCTAACCAAGGCGTGCTCTAGCTTTGTTTTTTAAAGAGTCACAGGCAATGAGAGAGGTATTAAGGTTTCATTAGCATCAATTCGAGACGGTCTCTCCAGCGCTCAGAAGAATGAAAATGTAATTGAATGGGAATAACTAAAAAATAAATGATGAAAAGGGAGTAAATTCTCACCACAGGATTTGACACTGGTTCTGCTGGGTCACATATCTTCTGGAATGACCTTGGGTTCCTGGAAAGCCAGGCTGATTTTAGGTACTATGGGACCAACTGTTGTTGCGTCTACCAGGTTCCAAACAAGAAGACAGAATCACGACCCACTGGGAGGCCCTCTGGAGACCCCTGCTATAAGGCAGGCCCCCTCTGCTGGGGCCGGATGGGTGGAGCCAGGCTGTTGCAGGTTCCCCAGTAAGGGGCAGGGCCCTCACGAGTAGCTGCAGTTTAGCTGGGGTGAGAGACAAGCTAAACTTGCCAGCTGACAACCAGGTCCTTGGCCAGGTGGCCCCACATGTAAACCAACTTCCACTGTGGGCCGGGAGCCATCTCTTGCCAGCTGTGGCCATTTTTTCAGAAGGAAAAAGCAGTGTTTTTTTTACTTTTCATCCTGGCTGAGAACTCTGTCTTTCCCTCTCTTTCTAGAAACTAAAGAAATCCCTCTTTACACTGAAAGAGCTCACCAACAAATTCAGGTAAGGCTCCCCCTCCACTCCTTCTAGCCCTGCCCTGTGGACCCAAAGTCTGGGTTCAGGGGATGGAACTGGGTGTGGGGGGGGGGGGGGTCTTCTCAGAGCTGACCAGGCACAGAGGGACCCTGGGTCAGAGGTTCATCCTCGGAATGTGTCAAGGGTCAAGCCACAGAAGCCAAGTCCCTCTCACAAGTCTGCAGGCCAAGCATGGGGTGGTCATGGGAGTTGGTGACAAGGCTGGGGGGTCTGGAGGACCAGAAGGGGGACCAGCTGCATGCTCCATGCTCTGTGCTCCAGCTGGAGGGGGACCCTCCAGGGCTGACCCTCGAGGCTGTTGCTGCTGGGTGCTGAGGGCCAGGAGCTGCTCGCGTGGGACGTGAGTCTCTGTGTGTGTCCTTGGGCAGGTATGCGGTGTTTGGCCTCGGCTCCAGCATGTACCCTCAGTTCTGTGCGTTTGCTCATGACATTGACCAGAAGCTGTCCCACCTGGGGGCCTCTCAGCTCACCCCGACAGGAGAAGGGGATGAGCTCAGTGGGCAGGAGGACGCCTTCCGCAGCTGGGCTGTGCAAACCTTCAAGGTCAGTTTCCAGCCAGAGCTGCCCCACAGCAGGGACATGACAGGGTGCGTTCATGCCTAGGACATCTGTGCTGGGTGTCCTGGGTGGCATGACCTCTGCACCTGGTCCTTGTAGATGCGGTCCCAGGCATGTGACAGGGCCATGGGACTGAGGGCTCAGGTCACTGCTGCCCTCCCTCAGCCCCCCAGAAGAGCTCCACCCTGTGCACATGACTCTGGGGGAGAAGGTGGCACAGAAACCCTGTGCCCTTAGGGAGCTTCAAGTTTAAGGTCTTCTCCCACTGGCAGTCTAGGTCGCCTCTTAACTTCTGTGTCCATCTCAGTCTCGCAGCCAGAGAGAGCTTGGGGACGGGCACCACACAGTGGCAGATCCACTTTGGATCCACTCAGTATCTCCATAGCTCTTTATTGCCCCTGTTGGCCCCAGTGATGTAGGGAACTCATCACTCCTGCAGAGCGTCACTCAGGTGGTGCTTAGGAGCATCAGCTTGCGTCGGGGCAGGCTTGGTTCCAAAGCCCGGGCCTCCCCCATGTGGCTCCACAGCAGGAGCATGGGAAGAACCAGACCTCTCCCGGGGTGGGCTTGAGGATACAACAAGCTCATGCCAGTACTGACAGTCGTAATGGCCAGGCACAGTGGTGCACTCCTGTAATCCCAGCACTTTGAGAGGCTGGTGTGGGCAGATTACTTGAGCCCAGGAGCTTGAAACTAGCCTGGGCAGCATGTAAAACTCGTCTTTACTGAAGATATAGAAAACGGACTGGGCTTGGTGGTGCACACCTGCAGTCTCAGCTACTCGGAAGGCTGAGGCAGGAGGATTGCTTGAGCCCAGGGAGGTTGAGGCTTCAGTGAGCTATGATGGCACCACTGTACTCCAGCCTGGGCGACAGAGTGAGACCCTGTCAGAAAACAAAACAAAACAAACAGTATTTATAATCGTAGCAATAGCTAGCATGTGCCAAGCCCAGGCACCTCTTTGAGGCCTTGCTGTCACTGTATCAGGTAAGTGTGCTTAGAAGTTACACGAAGCACACAGCTTAGTGTTTGGCCCATGGTAAGGGCCTAGAAGGTGGTAGCCCCAGGGGTGGGGATGCTGCTGCTGCTGCTGCTGCTGACCATGAACCCCAGCTGGCTCCACCTTCTTCCAGGCAGCCTGTGAGGCATTTGATGTCCGAGGCAAACAGCACATTCAGATCCCCAAGCTCTACACCTCCAGTGTGACCTGGGACCCGCACCACTACAGGCTCGTGCAGGACTCACAGCCTTTGGACCTCAGCAAAGGGACCTGTTTCTCTGCAGCACACAGGGCTTGTCTGTGTTGGGGTCTGAGCCCTGAGCCTGTGGTCAAGGAGAAACTAGGTCTTTCTGAACAGAGACAGCTGGCCTGGGGGCCCCCCTCTCACTCATGCAAGAGCCTGTTAGGGCACCAGACTCAAGGCACTGATGGAGCCTGTGTCAAGAGGGAGCCCCAGGAGGGTGGTGGAGAGAGAAGGGAGCACCATGTGCCAGGGGCCTACTATATGCGAGGCACTGTGTAGGGTTTCTGGCCCACATGGACTATGTGAGCCTGGACACTTCTCCTGGGAGAAAGACACAGACGGAGAAATTGCAGTTCAGGGAGGTGAAGGAAGTTGCTAGCCTGCGGCCATGTTGGGATCTGAGCCCCAGCCTTCCAGCCGCGAAGGCAGCCAAGTGTCAGGAAGAAAGGTGTCACAGAGGCAATTCCAGGCTGCAGTGGTGAACTCTCCACTCTGTCCCCCGGGTGCTGTGCCCTGTGCCCTAAGACACTCCTGCAGGTTTCCACATGTTTAAGATACCCTCAACATCCTCGATGCTCTCCTGTGGATCCCAAGCCATGGAGACATTCTGGGACTTTCCATTTTTATGTACCTAAATTGAATTTCCCAATATCTAGAAGCAATACCTAGAAACTGCCCTGTATCAGACCAAGGACATTTTTTTTTTTTTTAGACACAATCTCGGTCTGTTGCCCAGGCTGCAGTGCAGTGGTGCGATTCTGGCTCACTGCAACCTCCACCTCCTGGCTTCAAGTGATTCTCCTGCCTCAGCCTCCCTAGTAGCTGGGATTACAGGCACCTACCACCATGTTTGGCTCATTTTTGTATTTTTAGTAGAGATGGGGTTTCACCATGTTGGCTAGGCTGGTCTCGACCTCCTGACCTCCAGTAATCCACCCACCTCAGCCTCCCAAAGTGCTGGGATTACAGGTGTGAGCTGCCCATGCCCAGCCTGACCAAGGATCTTTTTTTTTTTTTTTTTTTTTTTTTTTTTTTTTT
>NW_016108066.1:39287-63496 GCF_001604975.1 Cebus imitator | reverse complement strand
GGCCTCCCAAAGTGCTGGGATTACAGGCTTGAGCCACCGCGCCCGGCCCAAGGATCTTTATTTGTGATTCAGAAACAGTGGAATGAAAGGAAAGGAAAGAAAATCCCAACGGCTCCCTCAGCAGGACGCCCCTAGTGTCCAGGCGTTACTGACTTGGACCTGTGGAGGTTTCCCCCACCCACACTCAAGAGCCACTTGTCCATTTCACCGTCTCTCTGCCCTCCACAGCCCTCAGCAGCATGCACGCCAAGAACGTGTTCACCATGAGGCTGAAATCTCGGCAGAATCTACAGAGTCCAAAATCCAGGTAAGGGAAACTGCAGAGCTTCTCGGGCAATGTTCTGTCGATTTTATTTCAATGAATGAAAGATCAGAAGAAGTCAGTCTTTAAAGGGAGAGGAGAGGAGCATCTGCCAGCAGGAGCGGCCGTGCCATCAGCAGGACCGGCTCACCTGGTAACGTGCGGCCACCTGTGCTTTTACGGCTAGTCTCGGTTAACCACAGGCCACTTCTCCAGCTTGGAAGCTAAGCGTCTGCTCACTTCCTCTCCTTCCTCATTGAACTCTTTCACCAAAAGGAGGGTGCAAGAGAGACTTAAACTATTGGACTCATTCTTAAGAACTTTCAGGAAAAGTTTTGACAGGGAAGGAAGTTTCCCAGCTCTGGGAAACGAGCCTTGTGGATTCTCTGCAGGGTTCATTGATCTGTGCCATCATTAGGGAAACTGGCCTTGGTTCTAATAAGAACAGGGTTTGTCTTGGCGACAAGGAAAGGTTTCTTCTGATGTCCATGTATCTCCAAGGGGGTTGCTTTCTCCTGGCAGAGGCTGTGGCCAGTCACTCAGGGAGCTCAGAGGGCTGCTGGGAAGGGGTGGGCCCCCTATTCCCCAGAGGGAAGCTCCCAGGGCCCTCTTGAGCACCCCTGCCTGTGGGGATGCCATGTCCCAAGCTCAGGGTGGCGGCCCAGGCTTGTGGAACTGGGCGGGAAAATGAAAGAAGGGCACAGTTCCTGGGGAAAGTGGCCCGCCCGTCAGGGAGCCCCGGAGGAAATCCGGCAACGTCACCTGAGCCTTCTTTGTCCCTCCCCAGCCGCGCCACCATCCTGGTGGAACTCTCCTGTGAGGATGGCCAAAGCCTGAGCTACCTGCCAGGAGAGCACCTTGGGGTTTGCCCAGGCAACCAGCCAGCCCTGGTTCAAGGCATCCTGGAGCGAGTGGTGGATGGCCCCGCGCCACACCAGACAGTGTGCCTGGAGGCCCTGGACGAGAGTGGTGAGCCCCGGCCCGGGAAGCTAGTGCTGCCTGCCATCCTCCGGCCACCCTGCCTGGCTGAGGGGCTGGGCCTGGACCTGCTGGTGACAGCCATCCCTGTCCTTCCTGCTAGAGGGTGGGCCACCAAAGCTTATGTGAAAGCAGCTGTGGACAGTCCCAGCCCATAGGCATGGCTCCCTGGCCTTAGTTTCCCCAGTTATAATGACACTGACAGTGTATCCCCCTAAGTACAGTGGCCAAAGTCAGAAAGGGGGATCAACTGGGCATGATGGCTCATGCCTGTAATCTCAGCACTTTGGAGGCTGCGGCGGGTGGATCACTTGAGGTCAGGAGTTCGAGACAAGCCTGGCCAACATGGGGAAACTCCGTCTCTACAAAAAATACAAAAAGAATTAGCCAGGCATTGTGGTGCACACACCTGTAATCCCAGCTGCTCAGGAGGCTGAGGCACGAGAGTCACTTGAAGCTGGGAGGCAGAGGCTGCAGTGAGCTGAGATCATGCCACTGTACTTCAGCCTGGGCATCGGAGACTCCATTTCAAAACCAAAACAAAACCAAACCAAACAGTGGGATCAGAGAGCCAGAGCCCAGCAGTGTCCCCCACCATCTAAGAGAAGGTGAGAGACCCTGAAACACAGGGCTGAGGGGACAGATGTCCTTGTGACTATAGGGTGATGGATGTGGCTCATCAGGTCTCTGGTCCAGAGAAGATAATGTCATGCTCATACTTTAACCTAATATTTAGAAAGCGTCTGTGTACCAGGCACAGCACCAACTATTATGTGTGCACAATTTCATTTGGCACTCATGCCAACCCAGTGAGATCAGTTTTGGAATCAGATCTGTTTCACAGGGAGGGAACCCAAGGCCCAGAGGCTTCAGTCACCTGGGAAGTGGGGAGCCAGGGTTTGAACCCGTGTCTGTTGGCCCCAGGGTCTGTGCTGTGACTGCCCTGCATGCTGCCCCACAGGGGTTCATATTCTGCTCACCCAGCACCTCCTGGTACAGCACCCAGGGGACTGCAGTCAGGGCTTTTCTCTGAGTGAGTAACTCACCTGTGAGGTGTACATTAGTCTTTGGTGGATTTAGTCATTGTGAGTCTATAGATCACTGGGGGATGTCTTGCCAAAGTTCAGGTCTGGGCTAGAGAAGGACATGGTCAGTTCATCAGGACCATGCAAACTTAGTGCCCCTCGGGGGGCTGGTGATCAGCTTTCCCAGGCAGTCCTTTCTCCGTGCACCACCTCCTTCCTGCCTTTTGCTCTCAGAGCCAGGACTTTAGAGCCTCCTTTCCCCTGCAGCTGGAGAATAAAGGGTGTCTGCCCTGGGGGCCTCATTACCTTCAGAGAAGCCCGAATGGGGCCTCTTTTCCATCCTGACGCCTTCCTTCTCCATCCAGGCAGCTACTGGGTCAGAGACAAGAGGCTGCCCCCCTGCTCACTCAGCCAGGCCCTCACCTACTTCCTGGACATCACCACCCCCCCAACCCAGCTGCTGCTCCAAAAGCTGGCCCAGGTGGCCACAGAAACAACTGAGAGACAGAGGCTGGAGGCCCTGTGCCAGGTGAAGATCAGGGCTGGTGGGCACTGGGGGTCTGTGCGGGGGTGGGGGGTTCCAGCATGTGGGGAGCCGGAGCCCAGAGTTGGTCTTTAATTCTTTAACTTCCAAGAGGGATCCACACGAGGTTCCCAAAGTGAGACTTGTCAAAGGCTGGTGGGAATCATCAGGCATCATCTGCTGTCCCATGTCTAGGATGCAGTTGTGTTGAGTGAGCTGAATTTTTCCAAGTGCCTACAGGATGCAACCAAAGTGCACTCCTTGGACATTAGCTAGAAAGGGAGCTGTCCTTATCTGTCTTTGCTTTCCCCCAAACTGGAGTAAACTTGTCACTTCAGATGTATTGGGGGATTGATGGTGTGGATTAATGGGATAAATGAGCATAATGAACAGAGTGACAGATGGATAGTTGAACGAATACATTAATGAGATAATGCATTAACTCACCTGCAACTGTCTGGTTCCAAATCTTTGCAAAAGGCACTGGTTGTCATTATTATCATCAACATTATAGCAAATTACCTTGATTCCAACTACCTCCACCACCATTATTTTGTGACTACAGTGTACTAACTTGGTACATGCATTCTCATTTAATTCCCGTAACATCCCACAAGCAAGGCAATACTATCCTTGTTTCACAAAGGTTAAGTGATTGGGACGAGATTCCACAGCTAGTGAGGGCATCCAGCCAAGATTTGAACCCAGGTCTGATTGGTTCCAAACCTTGCCCTAAATAAATTACAACAAAGATTTGACCCTGCCCATGAGTTACTGACAGTGGAGGTCACACAAGTTAGATAAATGTACTGGCCTGAGTTCCTCCAGGACAGGAACTATTTCTTCTCAAGCTCAGTAGTCTCAGCACCCTGGACAGTGCCTGGCACATGGACTTGCTTGTTGAGCGAGTGAATGAATGAATCAATACTGGGTTGTGACAGCCTTTCCCCCAAAGTGGGGCAGGCACCCTGAGTCTCTCACATCACCCTTGGCTTTCAGCCCTCAGAGTACAGCAAGTGGAAGTTCACCAACAGCCCCACGTTCCTGGAGGTGCTGGAGGAGTTCCCATCCCTGCGGGTGTCTGCTGGCTTCCTGCTCTCCCAGCTCCCCATTCTGAAGCCCCGGTTCTACTCCATCAGCTCCTCCCGGGATCACACGCCCACCGAGATCCACCTGACTGTGGCCGTGGTCACGTACCACACCCAAGGTGAGCCCGGGGCAGAGGCTCTGGAACAGCCCCACCCCGCCCCTTATTGGGCATCGTTCATCAACTCATCTTCAGCTTCCTCATCAAGTCGAGGAGGGAGGGAACACCCATCGCCCAGAGTTAAGAGTGATAGGAGGCGTGTGGGAGAGATCTCCACGAACCAGGCACTAAACCAAGCCTTCTGTATGTCTAGGATCAGTTACCACGTGGGGTAGGTACTATGTGCATTTTATAGGTGGCACAGAAAGTCACACTGTTAGCAAGTAGAGAGCTGAGATTCGGGCCCACATAGTCTAACTGCTGAGTCCAAGTCCTTTACCACTCTGCTGGCCCACTAACCTTGGGACAATTTAATGAGATCAGATGTGAACAGCACCAACCCTTGGTGGGAGGCCAGCAGTTATTAGTCTTCTTGATCATGCAGGGGAGAGTCTGCATTGACTGTTCTTTCACTCACTGAGCTCATTCAGTGATGGGTTATTTCACACCCCCATGCTCGGCACTTGGATGGGTGTGGAAATACAGCAGACACCAGCCCTGCCCTCAGGGAGCATCTAGAGGCAGCAGTGGAGAGATGGGCATAGAAATAATTAGATGATTCTCATTGTGCAGAAGCCAAGAAGGAAAGGTCAGGGTCACTGAGGGCCACAAAGGAGGGGTGACACTGCCATAGAGGGGGAGGCGACATCTCATCCAGGTGGCCTTGGCTCGGCACTGGCGTCCGCCCCCTGCCCTGCCCTGCCCTCTGCCCCCTGCCCTGCCCTGCCCTGCCCTCTGCCCCCTGCCCTGCCCTGCCCTCTGTAACTGAGCATCACCTGGGTTGGCAAAGCTGGGAGCTGCCCACACTTCTAAGCCCTCTGTCCTCTAGGAAGCACAAACCCAGTTTCTAAAAACTGCACAGAGATTCTATTTGCCCTGCTAGAGAACACCCACCCACACCAGGAGAGGAGAGGCAGGCTTGTCCTGTGAGAGCAAGATTCAATCCCGAGGATCGAATTTGGATTGCTGTTGGATGGAGGCCTCCTTCAAGTGCTGGGCGTTGTAAAGGGAACGCAACCCAGAGAAATCTCCTGGCTTTCTACAAGCTCAGGAGGGGCCACTGAGGAGGAGAGTGAGGGGTCAGAGCAGACAGAAATGCACAGAGCTCATCCACCACCCAGGGTTGCTCCCAGCAAGGGTCACACTCATGAGGACACACAGCAGTAGCCACCCCGCGGGTCACTTCCAGCTGCTGTCAGTGGAGCTAAGTGGTGAGCTGGGAGTGTTCCTGGAGAAACTCTTTGGAAGGAGCGCTGGAGTAGGAGTCAGGGAACCTGAGCTGCCCACCTGATTCCACCACTACCCGAGTGACCTTGTCCAAGTCACTTCTCCTCTCCCGGACTCAGTTTCTGCATTGGCAGAAGGGGCAACTTGCAGCCTCTCTAAGTCCCTTTCAACCTTCTTCAGCTCTGGGCTCACGGAGGGTGGATCTCAGAACAAGGAGGATAAGGAGAGTGCCTGAGTGGGGCTGTCCAGGGAGGCCGTGGTGTGGGCGGAGCAGCTGGTACAGTTCCTCATGGGCAGTGAGGCACATTGGTCACTTTGTGTTATCGTTGCAGATGGCCAGGGTCCCCTGCACCACGGTGTCTGCAGCACATGGCTCAACAGCCTGAAGCCCCAAGACCCAGTGCCCTGCTTCGTGCGAAAGTAAGCACCCCTTCCACTCTGTCCCCTGTGGGACTGCCGACCCCTGGGAGTTCCGGGAGGAAAAGGAGGGATCTGGGGTTTAGGTGCCGCTCAGGGCCCCTTGGCCCATAAAGAAGACACTGGGGTCATAGTGGTGTTGCTGTCTCTAGCAAGGATAGTAATGACAGCAGTGCTGGTGGGGCCCAGAGTCCAGTGAGCTTGGCCCTTTTTCAGACGGACCTGGGGGAGCTGCTTGTACCGGGACAGAAGCGCAGCGGCTCGAAGGGCGTGGGAAATAAAATTGGAGGAGCTTCTCCTCCACACCCCTCACTACTGCCCCCTGCAGGCCCCGCTCCCCAGACATCCTGTGTGCGGGCGGGCCGGGGTGTCTGAGCACTGGCCCCTCTCTTCTCCTGTCCTCTTCAGTGCCAGCGGCTTCCAGCTCCCCGAGGACCCCTTCCATCCTTGCATCCTGGTCGGGCCTGGCACAGGCATCGCCCCGTTCCGCAGTTTCTGGCAGCAACGGCTCCACGACTCCCAGCACAAGGGTAGGCTGGAGGCTTCCCAGGTGGGAGGGCACCAAGGGCAGCGCCTGCCTAGGAGCAGAACCGCAGCCCCGCAAGCGGCTCCTGGCCCTCTCTCGAGGGAAGGCATCCCAAGCTTGCCTCACTGTGAGGCCTCTATGGGTGAGAATGGCCGCCTTCCCGTCTCCCGCATCGGAGCAGGGACTCCCTCTCCCGGGAGAGAGGGGTAATGGGAAAGTCCCTGCTTTTGATGGGCTGAGGGTATGTGACTATGGATGAGTGGTCTGAATGCCCTGGGCCTCAGTTTCCTCATCTGTAGAGTGGGGATAGTGCTATTAAATAAGATGCTTGTAGGAGTGAAGTAATTCCAGTTGGGCTTGGAGCCGTGACGCCCTCTGGTGGCAGACATGATAACAACAGCCCGGGACTCTTGCAGGAGTGCAGGGAGGGCGCATGACCCTGGTGTTCGGGTGCCGCCGTCCAGATGAGGACCACATCTATCTGGAGGAGATGCTGGAGATGGCCCGGAAGGGGGTGCTGCACGCGGTTCACACAGCCTATTCCCGCCTGCCGGGCAAGCCCAAGGTAAATGCAGCCTCAAAGCAGGTGAAGCATGATACACGCAGGCTCCAGTGTGAGCCCTGGGTCCCTGCAGGCCACTGGCTTCCCTGAGTCTTCAGCTCCTGAGCTCTGATATTCGGGTAATTCACAACCATCAGAGTGATGCTGTGAAGAGCGTTACACCCTCTCTTCCAGTAGAAGCGACAGGCTGGAGAGGTTCAAGATTAACTTATGTCACACATGGATTAACCCCAGAGCCCCCGTGGGACACGCGACTGCCCAGGGAGAGGTGGTCCAGGCTGGCCACACTCAAGCCCAGCAAGGCTGGAGGGCAGCCAGTGCTTCCATATGGCCCTCAGACAGGCTCTGCGGCCCCCAGGGGCCTGGGGTGTCGGAATAGACTCTCAGCCCTCACACATTCGTCCCATCAGGGCACCTCTCGGGCCCAGTGCTCTGTTTCCGGTGCTGGAGCCACTGGGCATCCTGTGTGGAGCAGGAGCAGACAGTCGCCGACTGACTCCTGGACATTCTAACTGGGGAGCCCAGGATCCGGCCCTGCAGGGACCTGATGGACAGTCTGCATAGAGAGGCTCCCTTTTCTGGGGTGTAGGCAGAGCCCTGGGCAGGGGGACTGGCATCATTGATGCCTCTTTGAAGCATGGCAAATTCAGAGACCCTCTGGGAGCCCCATTGGACTGTCAGCCCCTTGAGGGCAGGACTGTGCCTGACATTCATCTCTCTAATCCCAGCCCAGCCCCCAGGGCACCCATGTGCCTCCTCATCCTGAGCCTGGCCTCGTGCAAGGTCCTGGCTGGGAGGGGACTCACCCCACAGCCCTTAGTGCCCTCTCGCTGCCTCCCTGAGGCCAGCAGGGCTGCCTGCAAGCCTGGCCCCCAGTGGCCAGGGACTAGACCCACCGTTTCCTCTGGTTTCAGGTCTATGTTCAGGACATCCTGCGGCAGCAGCTGGCCAGCGAGGTGCTCCGTGTGCTCCATGAGGAGCCGGGCCACTTCTATGTTTGTGGGGATGTGCGCATGGCCCGGGACGTGGCTCACACCCTGAAGCAGCTGGTGGCTGCCAAGCTGAACTTGAATGAGGAACAGGTTGAGGACTATTTCTTTAAGCTCAAGGTATTGTAGTGGGCATGTGGGCTTAGGGTACTGGCCAAGGGCACAGGCCATCAGAGCCAGGACCAGGAGTGGCAGGTGGACCCAGGGGAGTCAGGCCCAGAAAAGCTCTGGACCCCAAGAGAATCCCAGCAGTGGCTGAGATCTGAGCTGGGTGGGCTATCAGAAGCCCAGCTGCACATCCTGGTCTGGTTGCCAGCCAGCTTTGAGAAGTGGGGTGAATGTGTTCCATTTCTCCATCTGTGGAATGGGGGCAGGAGAGTCTCCTTGGCCTCTCCTCAAACTCCCCTTTCAGAAAGTATCTGTGTAGCCAAAGCAAGGCTGTGAGCGCTGGGGAGAGCGAGGCCACCCCACCGTCAGCCTCGAGTGAGCCTCATGCTTCCTATTTCCACCCAGGCTGGCATCTACTCACTCTCATCCACCCAGCAGGAAGGGATGGGGTTTTATTGATGAAGATAATACTGATATTTACAAGGATTTACACTGGGCCTAGTGCTTGCCAAGGATTTTCATGTGGCATTTCATTCAGTCCTGCTGAGGACTTTGAGGGAGGAACCCCATTTGACAGAGGGAAGGGGGCCTACGGGGGCCACAGCAGGGAATGTGAGAGCCTAGAGTTCAGTCTGCCTCTCTCTAGTTCCAAAGCCTGTGACAGTCACTTCCATACTTTCCCTAAGACACATTTATACGTTCAACTGAACGTTTATTGAGCACCTTTTATGTGCTAGGGATAGAACAGTAAACAAAACAGGCAAAAACTCCTTACATTCTACGGGGGCTGACAAACCCAAACAAAGAAGAGGTGTGGTGCTTCGGAGAAAAACAGCGTCCCCTGGGACGCTGGGGAGTGTCATTTAAAACAGGGTGGCCAGGGAAGGTGGAACTGGAAGGAAGTTTGAGAATAGGCCTGAGGTGGTGAGGAGGACCCCCGTGGATACTGAGGGAAACACTCTGGGCTGTTCTGGAGGGGGCAGCAGGCACAAAGACCCGGGATGGGAGTTCACCTGGCTTGTCTGAAGAACAGTGAGGAGATAACAGGTATTTCCCAAATGTGTTGAATGGATTGGTAGATCTTTGGCATCCAAAATGTCCCAAGGTCAAATAGTCTGGGACATGCTTAGTTCAGCCAAGGCAGACATGTAGCTTTACTCCAAGACTTCTCGGAGCCTTCAACATGCGGCTGTGCTTTGGGACCTGCAAGGCTGGGAGAAAAGAAAGGATGTAGCATTTCCCAAACGTATTTATTGCAGAGTTCATACTTCCTGGAGCATCTTGGGCGGACAGTGAGCGCTGGGCAGGAAATGGGAATGCTAAGTAAAGCTTCGGAGATGGTTATAGGGCCTGCACCAGAGCAGGTGCTGAGCGGGGGTTCGAGACTAAGCCAGAGTCAAGCACAATCTAAGTATGACAGTGGGGAGACAGATGGCTCGGGAAGGTCCACGTGATAGGGAAGCTGGGAAACCCCAGGGGCTCATCCCAGCCTGGACTTGACATGTTGGTCTCTGCTTCCACTTAAGAGTCAGAAGCGTTATCATGAAGATATCTTTGGTGCTGTATTTTCCTATGAGGCGAAGGAGGACAGGGCAGTGGTGCAGCCCAACAGCCTGGAGATGTCCGCGTTCTGACGGCGTACTGAGGGGTCGAAGCTGCCAGCACAGAACGTAACCGCAGAGCCAGCTCTGCATTATCCGAGGCCGCAGGACCTGGGGGAGATGGAAGAAAGCGATATGCCCAAGCCTCACATCCTATTTCCTCACCTCGTTCCCCATCAAATCCTTTATTTGACCTGCCAAGTAGCACCCTGGATTGGTCGGAACCTTCTCTCTCAAGCTGGGACCTCCCTGGTCTCTTGGAGATGAAATCTTCAATGCCAGGCCTGGCAAGTGGGTAAAGATGGAACCCGCTGCTGAGTGCATCACTGCAAGTGACCACCAGGAGGTGCTGTCGTGCCACTGTGTATTTAACTGCCCTGTGTACAGTTAGTTTTTTAAATACAGAGGCATAAATAACACCCAGACTGTTCCCAGCGGCCACTTGGGCCTTCCCTATATGATTCCTTGATGGAGATATTTATATGAATTGCATTTTATTTTAATCACTCTGTATGTGTGTGTGGATGTTTTGTAGGGAAAGCTCACCTCAGAGTGGGGGGCTGTGGCCTGGACAGACCTCCCCCCCCCCCACAGAGGGACACCCCAGGCAGGCCATGGCTCCTCTGAAGTGGCTGCCACGTGGGAGGGCAGCAGTTGGAGCTTCGTGCTTGTCCAAAGACCTGTGGCCGGGAGGGGGTCGCGGGCCTGCCTCCTACTCACAGGATCTGATGCGGGGTGCGGTGACGGTGGGATTTTCGCATGAGGCCAGCACTGCAGGGAAGGCCTGGAGNAGATGTGGGAAATCTGAGAAATGGTAAGAATTTTGTGCTTTTTCCTGAAAAAAAAAAAAAAAAGACCATAAAAGAGAAGTAAATTTTTTCCTTTTCTTGTGAGATGGAGGCTTGCTGTCACCCAGGCTGGAGTGCAGTGGCGCGATCTTGGCTCTGCAGGCAACCTCTGCTTCCTGGGTTCAAGTGATTCTTCTGCCTCAGCCTCCTGAGTGGCAGGGACTACAGGCGCGTGCCACTATACCCGACTAATTTTTGTATTTTTAGTAGAGACAGTTTCTTCATGTTAGGCTGATCTCAAACTCCTAACCTTGTGACCCGCCCACCTCAGCCTCCCAAAGTGCTGGGATTACAGGTGTGAGCCACCACGCCTGGCTAAGACACTGTCTTAGCGTTTTGCTCTGGGGCCATCTGTCTCATTCGAGTTTGGCCAGTATGGGTGTGGCCCTGGGGAGGGCAGCGTGTCCAGGCGAGTGTGGCCACAGCATCCTCACCTGAGGTACTGGGGTCCCTCCTGGGTTTGGAGCCAGCCAGGGAAGACCTCTTAAGAGGCTAAGCCCCATTTCCTTCTCCTGTCAAAACCAAGGAAGGAGCTCAGAGGGGGCCCCTGGGGACCTGGCAACACACGGCTCCCATCTCAGGTTTGGCCTCTGGCTCCTGGGTGCCCCATGCCCTGTGCAACAGCCGTGCATCTTAGCACCATGGCCAGGAGTCCGCTTCCGCAACAGGGTGTCTCAGCTTTAATGCACTCACCTCGCTGGGGGTCTTGTGAAAACAGACTTGTGCAGGTCAGCGAGGGGTGGGATGCCTAGTTTCCAGCAAGCTCCCAGGGCTGTGGGTGCCCTGCTCTGGGGACGACGCTGGGGCCTGAGGAGCTGGATTCTTGCTGGGCCCAGCAGAAGGTGTTGGCATCATGGACGCGGAGCTGGGCTGTCTGGCAAGGCTCAGTGGCTGGCAGAACCCCACACAGGGACACAGAGACACTCTTTACATGCAAGCCCTAACACCTAATGCCCCCCGCTGCGGGGAGACCCACAGTGGAACACACCTGGACGAAGCTTCAAGTCGGCTTCTCCTGACCCCCCACGCCCAAGACACCTCCTTCCACTGGGACGCCAGGTCTGAGGAGCCAGCTCTGGCCCTGCAGTGGACCTCACGGCTCCGCCCCAGCCCCTCTCCCATCTCAGAGGCACTGGGCTGTTTCCTGGGGCTCCCCATTACCAACTCCCTGTGTCCGAGACTCCTGCCCAAGAGGCTCGAGCCCCAGCCTGCTTCTCCAGCACCCTCGTGGGATTCGTGAGGGAGCCTCTGAGAGGAGGGGTGGAGGTCAGGACCCCCTGCCCAAAGGGAGCCTAGGCTCTCCCCTCCCCCTCCTCTCTGCAGGCTCCCCTGCCCAATTCCACAGACTCGGAAATGTCTCCAAATGAATGAAAGAAGTCATGGCCAACCCACATGAGTGTGCCAATAAGCATTTTCATTTATTTAAGGAAACTGGGAAAGAAGCCAATCCCCTGAAGAGAACATTCCGGTCAGTTGGTGGGGGCCAGTGGGATGCCATCAGGCTAGCCTTACTGGAGGGGTGAAGGGTTGGTGCAGGGTGCAAGCTGAGAGTGAGGTTAAAGGTCAGAGAGGAGGGGCTGAGGAGGTCACCTCTCACCAGGAGTGGACAGCTAGAGGCCTGAGACTGGGGTGGTGCTGTGTGGGGGATGGGAGGGGACTGCACATGGGGCTTCATCTTCACTCCCCCCTCCCCCCCGCCCACTGTGCCCACCTCCTGGGATGGTGTGAGTCGGGCAGCTGGAGCCCCAGGTGCTGCCCCAGCTGAGGAAGGCTGCCTTCTCTGTTCCGGGTGGCTGTAGCCAGAAGCAGGACCAGACAAGGACATGGCCCCTGCATTATAGCCCAGGTCCCAGGCAGGGTTGGAAAGGGTGGGACTGGGCAGTGGGGATGATGAGAAGACCCAGACCCCAGCCCCCACACCCCAGCCCCTGGCCCTAGGGCCAGGGAGCTGCCTACGTCTGCACATGAGTCAGCTGGACGTCACCCCCCACTTCTAGCCTGTTGATGGCGGGCAGGTTCTGCAGGCGATGGTAGTATTCGAACAGGTGCTGGCCATCCACGGCCACTTTGAGACAGTGACCTTCACACAAGATCCACACCTGCGTGGAGATCATGCCGTTTGCACTACCCTTGGGAAGTCCTCCACCCTCACTGCCGCCTCCGGCCTCCCTCCCTCCCTCCCTCCCTCCCCAAACGTTAATAAGCCCACTCTGTCCCCACCGAGTGACCGGCTCTTCACTAAACAGGCTGTGCAGGCTCTTTCCCCTACTTTTCCCTGGCCTAGAACACTGATCCCACCCCATCAGGGACGGCAGCGCTGGCTGTGCTGTCTATCCCTTGGACCCAGCACACTGGAGGACTCGGTGCCTAGGCTCCTGCGGCATCGGCCTCCTAACTTGTCTTTTCCACCCCAAGCCCTCCTCCGTGAGGCAGTCAGGTACAAATGTTAAAACCTCCTGCCCTCTGCAATAGCTAGCACCCTATCGCACGCACCATGTGCCAGGCACTGTCCTAAGCACGTTACAGATACTGTCTCACTCCTTTCTTACAATTCTAGGAGACTCCTATTATTAGCTCCGTTTTGCAGATGAGGAAACTGAAGCACAGAGTAGTTAAGTCACTTGCCCAAGGTCACACAGCTACCTACAAATCAAAGAGTGTTGCTCCCTGGCTTGGAACACTCCTGTGGCTTTTCACTGTGTTAAAATCCAAGCTCCTTTCCATGGCTGCAAAGCCCTATGTCAGTCATCACCCACTCTGACTGCAGAGTATAATCACTTAAGCATGTTTTAAAAATACGAATGCTCAGGCCGACTGCCTCAGTGCCCGACAGGACGATGGACTTGGACGGGCACAGCCCTCCCAATGGTAGTGACAAAAGGCATTGGCTGTCGGAAGGAGGGGACAGGTCAGCCAGTGGTGGCCAGCACAGCCACCATGCGGAAGGAGAATATTGTACCAGTATCCATGAATTTGGGCTGTCAACTGAGAAGCCCATGATATCTTTACTTGGTTCAGGAAAAGAAAAATTTTACTGATGTTTCCTTTGTAAGCCCTCTGGTTGATTTGAATGTGTAGTCAGGGCGGCAGACGCCTGCCTGCTGTTCCTGGACAGGCCACACCTGCGCCTCTGCACGCTGGTCCTAGCTGTCCCTCCCAGCCTCGCTGACTCATTGCTCTGTTATGCTTTCTGCGTGGCACTGTCGTTATCTGCAATAATCTGTTAATCTTTAGTTTCCTTGCTCCTTCCCTACCTAAATTGTAAACTTCCTGCAGGCAGGACCCTGTCTGTCTGGTCATGACTGCGCCCCCAGCATGTGGGGGGCTTCAGGCAAAAAGTGGTCCACAATAAAATAGCTGTTGAATGAATAAGTGAAGAAATGAATAACAGCTCCTGCGTGGTTCTGATGTGACATGTGCTGGCTGTGACCACAAGCAAGTAACCTGCACTTGTGAGTTTGTTTCCTCATCTGTAAAAAGCAGATCCCAACACTTCCTTCATGCGGGACAGTTAAAAATAATAATTTGTTGACCATCTTCTCTTCTTCTGGGCCCTCATCATGAGGCATCAGCTCCCACCCTGTTCAAGGTCTACCTGACCTCCTTCACCCCCTCCCCTTGTGCACCCAGAGGAGCCTCTCCAAGCTCCAGACCATGGTGGCTTACCGAGAAGCTCTGGCCTCGGGTGAAGGGCATTTTTTGGGGCAGACTCCGCTCCTCAGGCCCCCAAGAGTTGTTGATCTGCGTGTTGCGGACCACGGCATTCTCATCAAAACGGGGGTTCAGGTGGAAGGCGATGTGGCTCCCAGAGCACAGGTTGATGTGGAACCTGGGGGGACAGCCTACCTGAACCTTTATCCCCTGGGTTCCAGGCCCCATTTCCTCCCCATCACTCGCAGCCTGCCCGAAGCCAGGGGAATGGCCAGAATGACCTGAAAGGACTCTCTCTTCCCAGAGGCCACTGGAGCCCTTGGCTTACCGCTGAGCACTGGGCAGGACAGTGCCGGACAGGACGATGGACTTGGATGGGTACAACCCTCCTGGAATGGTGGTGATGAAAGGCATCGGCTGTTGGAAGGAGGGGGACAGGTCAGCCAGTGGCAGCCAGTGCAGCCGTCACAAGGAAGGGGAATATTGTACCAGTGTCCGTGAATTTGGGCTGTCAGCTGAGAAGCCCAGGAAATCTTTACTTGGTTCAGGAAAAGCCAAAGGAAAACTTTCCAGTGCTCCTTAAATTAATGGGCTTAGTTCAGTGTCATAAAAGGAACTTTGGTGAAACACACAAAGGCTCATGGGGTGAAAGGGAGGGCCATGCAATGTGCTCGCGTTGACTTGACAGTTGAAGGTTGGAAGCTCCTCTCCACCATCTCCTAATTCGCTGGGATGCTCTGAAGAACTTCAGCTTACCAAAGAATAGCTTGTAATTTTGCAAGGCCAGCGGGTCCTCCCGCAGCTGCCCTCCACCCCCAGCCTGCCCACCACAAACAGAAGCCCCGCCCTCCCTGAGAAACCACTTACATAGGCTGGGTGGGGGTACATCATAGGTGAGATGGCAGGATTCTGTTGAAGAGACCAGATAATTCAATGGGAGAGCACGTGTGTGCACAGTGCTCCCCCACGCCACCCACACATTCTGGAGGGGCTCCACTGTGAGGCTGACCCCGTGAGGCTTTGGCCCTTGGACCCTCCCATCTACCTCCCTTTTCGTGTTAGCTGTCCTGGAACTTCCTGCCATGTTCCCGGACCCCACCGTGGTCACCTGCAACAGGCAGCCCCACTAACGATAAGCCCCTGCCTGATTTGCACAAGAAAGAAAAAAGCTTAAGCCTGTGATCAGTAGTGACATCCCAGGGACCCAGGATTCAGGGCCAGGAACCTCACATTGGGGTGCTGGTGCCTCTGCATTCCCCACTGGGTGACAGAAGGGCCGGTTTCCCTTATTCGTCCACCACTGGATAAATCCTGCTTGTTCCAGAACCTCTGCTGTCCCAAGGACAGCTTTAGCCACATGTCACAAGAGCCAAGGACTCAGCCCCAGATGTCCCCATCCTCCTTGCTAACCCTTTTCTTCCCGACTCTAGGGCTCTGGGGAATTTAGCTCTTGGTGAAGGAGGACACTGGGCAGCTATGAACTGACCAGAACTTGTAGACTTACAGGGAACATCTGTCCAGGGACGCTCTGCACCGTGTGGATGACTGTTTGGGTCTGGAATAAAGAAACCAGGTTTCACCCAGGCTCTCCCATGTGAAGACCACCAGCTCCCACCAGAGGGCGCCACACAGCAGGCACCTCCTGGGGTGGTAACCAGCCCAGTGGCCCCACAGACCCCACAAAGGGTGGGTCCAAGTGTTTCTTCTCTCAAGGGGATGAGGGAAGGGCAAACGTTAGAACCCTGGAGAAGACAGATGGGGATGCTGGGGGCTCTGATCCATCTTTCCTCTCGGGAAAACATCTCTCAGTCTAGCCTCCCTTTGTAGGTGGGAGAAGTGAATGTGGGACCACCGTCTTCCGTGGCTGCCCACGGAGTGGCAACTCAGGTTCTTTCATCAGACCCAGCCAACCACATCCACCCCCCAACCTCGCCAAGCCGGGCAGACGGTCAAGGGCCTGGCCTCTGCCCTCCCCACTCCTCCTGATGGGAGAGGCCCAATGCCTGGTCCTGCCTCCTCCATAAGCCCCCAAGAAAAGCCAAAATGAAGAGGATCCAAAAAGAAAGCAAGAGACTTACAATGGGAGCTGGGTTGGCAGGCCGCACGCTGGGAGGCTGCAGGGGAGAGGAGGTCAGAATGGTGGTTATCGCTGGCACCATGGAATGGGGGGAGACACTGGCAGAACTCCAGGGAGGCTCCTGTGCTCAGAAACGCCTCCCCAGACACATTCAACCCCCTCTCGCTCCCAAGCAAGCCTTCCTGAGCCCATGGCACCAGATGTTTACCCCAGGTGCACAGGGGTTCGGGGATAGGGTCCCCATTGTTTCCTTGAGAGAGAGGAGGATGGATTTGATAGAGACCTCATTGCTTTCTGTGGCTCCCAGAGCCAAGAGTATTACATCCAGTGTCATATTTCACCCTTAAGGGGAGAAGTGGTATTTGTCAAAGGCCTGTTGTGGGCCGAGTCCTGGGCTTCGGTGCTTTCCAACGAGGGAAGCAGCCCCAGCTCCTGTGTCACTGGTGAGTCAATGAGACTCAGAAAGATTAAGCCATTTGCCCAAGCTCTCCCAACTGGAAGGGATCAAATCCAAAATGGCAGCCAGTTCTGTCTGTCTGTATCCACCACACCTTCCATCCTCCCCAGGGCCAGGGCCAGGGCCAAAGTTGGGCTGCCCTGCAAATGTTCCTTGGGGCCCCACCCGTCCTGAAGTCAGCATGGCAGGATGCAGGTGCACTGCCTGTACCGTGATGGGCCATAAAAAGGCTGTGGAGACAAAGCGCCCCTCCTCCCAGTCCCCACTGCTTGAGTGGCAGAGGAAGGGCTACCCGCCTCCTGTCCTGGGTCCTGCCTCACCCAGCAGACTGTTCTTGCCTGGCTGGGATCCTGTTCTCTCTGGCTGTGTGAACCGCATTCCACATTCATTCTTTCATTGAGACCCTACTAAGTGCCAGGCACTGTGCAAATGAACAAGCCACACTCCCAGCCCTCTGGGGCCTCATGGGCACAGGGAGATGGGGGTGGAGTGACAGGGACAGACACGCACACACAGTTACAATGGGGTGCTGTGAACTGGCATGGCACAGATATGTACGGAGTCCATGGGGACACGGGGGAGGGTCCAACAACAGTCTGGGAAGGGAGGACTCCCAGGAGCGACACTTAGGCAGAGCAGGGAAGGGCAATTAGGCATGTGCTGGGGGCAGGCTGGGGGAGGGTGCTTCTGGGACTAGGGACCGCATGTGCAAAAGCATGGTGGCCCCAGGAGGGCCTCGAGTGAGGCTCAGAGGCTGTGTGAGCTTTGTAAGTTTGGGGTGAGGCAGGGAGGTAGATTGGGGACAGACTGGGGAGGAATCTGTATACTCTGCTGGAGAATTTGGGCTTTATTTAGAAGGGCTTGGGGCTTTTAAGATTTTTAAGCAGGGAGACGATGTGACCAGATTTGCTTATAAGAAGGTCACTGTGACAGTGGTTGGGTGTGGGGGTTGGGGAACTAGACCACTGTTGTCATGGTGAGGAATCCCAGAGGCCTGGGCCACATTGGTGGCTTCGGGAGGGAGACTCATTGGTGCCTTGGAGACACATAAAGAAGGGGGAGTGAAGAATCCAGGGTGACTCCTAGGTCCCCAGCTCTGGTCGCCTGGTGGACAGAGACAGGGAACTCTTGGGTGGGCAAGATGGGGCCTGTAGTCCCTGGGTGGCCTGCTGGCTGGAGCCAACCTCTCAGACCCCCGGTCCTTCCTGCTGTCTGCTCAGCCACCCAGGGCCTCTGTGTTGAACTCACTTTTGGTCTCCGCCCCTTGAGCCTGGGTGGGAAACTGACAGGCTGGGAGAATTGCACCATGGAGAAGGCAGGCTGAACAGGGACTGTGCGGGTGTTCTGTTAAAACAAAAGGCACCGGGCGGTGAGGAGGAGCATTAATGGAGCCAAGGAGAAGCTGAGAGGCAGAGGCAGGGTCAAGAGGGAGGGACCAGGCAGGGAGGGGGATGCGGCAAGCGGGTGAGGGCCACACAGAGGTGGGAGGGACAAGGGCCAGGTTCCCGTGAGCAGCGCAGGGGGCCGTCTCCCTCTGTCTCTTTTCCCACTTCCACCCACAGGGGAGAGAGGGAAGGAGGGAAGAGGCTCAAAGAGCAAGGAGCCCAGATGTGCTGAGGGCCTACTATGTGCTTCTCTCATCTCAGGGAGCTCCCTTGAATGCCAAAAGGGTAACAGCAGCTCCCATCCAGCTGCCTGTGGGCATGTGGGCTCAGCATCCCCTAATCTTCCCATTTTCACCTGGTATTAGTATCTCCTGACCTTCTTTAGTTTTATTTATTTTACTGTTCAAACAAAAATATTTTAGAGATGGGGTCTTGCTATGTTGCCCAGGCAAAACTCGAATTCCTGGGCTCAAGCGATTCTCCCACCTCAGCCTCCTGCATAGCTGGGATTACAGACCTCCACCATACCTGGCTCTCCTGAACTTGTTGGCAACACATTCCAAGTTTTTAAAACACAGAGGTCAAAGAGACCCTAGTGTGGGCCCATGCGGGCCATTGTGTGACCTCTGACACCCGTCTCCTCATTGAACCACCTATGGGGGGCAGGCAGTGACCCCATGGGGGGCAGGCATCTCATCTACGGATGAGGAAACTGAGGCTGGGGGAGGGGAAGTCGCTTGTCTAAAATCCCTCAGATGATGAACTGCAGAGCTGGGAATCTGAACTGGATTCAGTTTGGTTCCTGAGCCTGGGCTCTTTCTGGAACAATATGGCCTCCTAACCGGGGTGGAAATCGAGGGGTGCGGAGAAGGGGGCAGCCGAGGAGTCTGGGAGACAAAGGCAGGTGTTCCAGACAGAGACAGTGACACAGAAGGAGGGCAGAGTGACAGAGAAGGGGCAGGCAGACACTGGGACAGGGCACCAGAGGTTGTCCCCAGAGTCACCTGGGTAGGAGATTGGATGGTGGCCTTGGGTCCCCCAGCAGGGCCTGGGCATAGTTATAGTGGGCCCTGTACCCCAACCCCTGGGACTGGAGCCAGGTGGACAATCTGACCTGGAAGCTGACGGAGAACAGCTGCACAGAGCCATTGACGCAGAGGGTGTCCACACGGTGGAAGGGCACGCGATGGAAGTACTGCACGAAGAGGCTCCCGTTCACCATCACCTGCCACAGGAGAGCACGTGTCCTGGGGGAAGCAGCCCAGGCCGGGACAGGGACCACTTTAAGCTCCTGGACCCCTCCTTCTAGAGAATGAAGACCTGAGTCAGGCCTGCAGTGTGGGGCTGGTTACAGGAACGTGCGTGTGATCCGAAGCGCGTCAACCCCAGTCTCCACTTGCTCCAGTTGTTGGGCTCTTAGTTCTCATGGCCGTTTATTGCAGGAGGCTTGTCTTTCTAGTCTTAGCTCACCTGGGGCTTTATTTATTTATTTATTTTTCCTTCAACTTATTTTTTTTTAGATGGAGTGCCATTTTGTCACCCAGACTGGAGTGCAGTGGTTCAAGCGATCTGCCCACCTCGGCCTCCCAAAGCGCTGGGATTACAGGTGTGAGCTGCGGCACCCAGCCTCTTCAACTTTTAAGTTCCAGGGTCCATGTACAGGATGTGCAGGTTTGTTAACTAGGTAAATGTGTGCCATGGTGGTTTGCTGCACAGATGAACCCATCACCTTGGTATCAAGCCCAGCATCCATTAGCTACTCTTCCTGATGCTCTCCCTCCCCCACCAGACCTCAGTGTGCATTGCTTCCCTCCTTGGGTCCATGTGTTCTCATCGTTCAGCTCCTACTTATAAGTGAGAAAATGCGGTGTTTGGTTTTCTGCTCCTGCGTTAGTTTGTTGAGGATAATAGCTTCCAGTTCCATCCATGTTCCTGCAAAGGACATGATCTCGTTCCTTTTTATGGCTGCAGGGGTACTATGTAAATAGGCATAAAATGCTCACGGGGAGCAGAGGAGAGGCACCTCGGGTTGCATACTGAGTGGATGGGAACATCCTTATCTCAGATAAGCGTACTCGGACTGACTTACCTGCCTGCAGAGCCCAGAGACCTACTCTGCCTGCAAAGGTAGTCTGTAATGTGCTTACATAATTATACCCTTAATAGACCCTGGATAAAGGCTGGAACAATGTCGCTGAAAAATAAATACTATCAGGGACCTGGAGAGGAGGAATGGCGATAGCAGAGGAGTGGAATGAACTTGGAACTCAAAGACACACAACAGCAAACAGCCACGTGATGCCTCCTCTAGTTCTTATTTTCAGAGTCAAAGCAGCAGCAGGCACACCTGTAGATTCAGGTGAAGGTGGGTAAGGAGACTACGCAGCCTTGGGAAACACCCTTACTAGGAAATGGTGGTGTTATCTGTATTCTGAATGTCAGTTAAGGGAATTACGTAGAGGCCATTCACCAGATAGGGCCAGGGTCCGGGGTGAGAGGTGGGGAGGAGATCCCTGCTCACCTTGAAATCCGAGCTCTGCACCAGGAAGCAGAGGTGAAAGGGCACCCCCTTCTGGAAGGGCAGCTCCTTCTTCCTCTCCTCGGGCCCCCACCTTCCGTTCAGCTTCGTGTTGCACACCACGTACCCTCCCTCTTCAAACCGAGGGTTGAAGTGGAAGGCAATATCATTTCCACTGAAGCTGGTCTGAAAGTCCACAGAAAACCTAGGCCCAGGAAAGCAAACAGTCTTCTGTAGCATGGCTTATTGCCAGTGATGGGCACAGGAGGTCCTCGGCGCCTCTGCCTGGCATTTGTCTGGGATCTCGAGCACAACCTGCGTCCCAGAGACCGCTCGGCTGGCATCCTTTTTGTTCCTCTGATTTGGAACTAATGTATTTTTGTCCATTTTTACATTTTGCCTTTAGAGCATAATTTTTTTTTTCTTTGAGAGAGCAGTGAGTCTAGAGGCTCTATGGTGGGCCCTGCAGGCAGCCACCCAGGGTCACAACCAAACCAGCAGAGACTGCACACCTCTGTGCCACCAGGTCGGGGTGCGTCGGCTGGGGTCAGCCAGGCCTGTGTGAGGGTCGGGGCCCTCCCAGCCCCTGAGAAGATGTGTGAGCTCCTCTCTGCTCCCAGACAGCCCACCTTGGGTGGAGGAGGGGTGGGAAACAGCCCTGATACAATGTTGGTATTTTGAATTGATTTAGCATTTTCCAGAAAAGGCCTTGAAACTGAATGAGACCAAATTACTTTTAATGGAAATTTTGAATGTTTTCATGTCAGCAGCAGGAGAGCTTCAGAGCGGATGAGAGCAGTTATGGGAAATGAAGGAAGTTTTGTTTTTGCAACTCTTTGTCACAGTGTACCAGGTTCAACCCAGAACATAATCATCCGCCTCTGACCCTCCCACTTCCTCCTTAGACTGTCAGCTCCCAGGGTCCCAGGTGAATGGCAGCCCTGGATGCAGGTGGTGCCTGCCGGGTGGTGCCCTGCAGCGTGGGTTAGGGATGCACTGGGCCTCCCTGAGCCAGGCACGTGAGCTTGGATGTTGTCGTTTGAACTCACCCAAGCTCACAGGCGCAGTGGTTTACTAAGGATGAGGCTGGAGAGAAACATGTCCATCCACATACACACCTGGTGCCACTGGAGTTGAGGATGGTCCCACTGACAGTGATCTGAAGTCCGTCCTGGAGACCCCCTTCGATTGTCCCAGAAAAGGGGATTGGCTGCAGGAAGAAGGTGTGGGACTGTCAGTCAGGGGCTGGCCTGGGTGTGACGGACCATGTGAGAGGCTGGGGTGCGGCTGTGACCAGGACAGATGGAGTCTCAGCCCACGGGTCTTAGGGTCCCGTGTGGAGCAGACACAAATCCAATTAGTTACTCAGACAGTCTAAGCTTGTGATAAGGAGAAGCCTGGCCCTGAGAGGAGCATGTATGAATTTCCCATAATAACAAGTTAAAAGAAACACAGTGCAGACCAAACAGAAAATACCCACCAGCCAAGTTCAGCCTACTGGCCACTGCCTTCTGGTCTGTATTGTTGAGTTGTGTGACTACACAGAACCCTGGGAAACCCATCCTCATTCAGTGTACACGCCTGGCACCATGAAAGCCCCCGGAAATCTGGGATCTGATTCAGACAGACTCTGCTCTCCACGGATTTGAGGGGGGCATCTTTTGTTGCCCCTCGGGTCAGCTCTGAACTTCCTACCAGTAAGTACTTTAGTGACCTCAAGCAAATCACAGCTTCACTGTGTCTCTGAGTTCTCTTTCTTGTCCCTGTCTACACCAGCGGTGTGGCAGAAGGAGAGTCAGGCTGATCCAGTTATGGACTAGCACGGCATAGGATCGGGAAGCCTGTGGTCCCTGAAACATGTCTGGGGAATATTTTTCCCCTTGCCTGTTTATGGAAGCCTGCGATTCTCTCCAGAGCCTGTCATACTATCATGAGTGATGATGCTTCAAATACACACCCTCCTGGGAAGCATGTGGCCCCCACTTCAGCATATTCACACCACGGTGTCTAGAATTGAAGGCAAAGCGTGGTGGACCTGGGCTCGCAAGTGCACACAAGGCTTAGTTAAGGAATCCAGGAGGGAGAAAGAGCACGTACATATCATGGGGGCGGGACAGGACAGGTTCATCTCTAAGGCAACAAGTTCCCCCAAAAAGTCCTGTGAGGTTTCAAAATGTCTTAAATGGTGCCCCTAAATTCTGAAAAACAAGATTTTATTTTTATTTATTTATTTATTTATGATTTTATTTTGAGACGGGTTCTCACTCTACTTGCCCAGGCTGGAATGCAGTGGTGTGATCATGGCTCACTGCAGCCTCCACCTCCTGGGCTCAAGTAATCCTCCCACCTCAGCCTCTGGAATAGCTGGGACCAAATAGGTACAGGCCCCACTAATGTTTAAATGTTTTTGTAAAGATGAGGTCTCTATGTGTTGCCTGGGCTAGTTTTGAACACCTGGGCTCAAGTGATCCTTCTGTCTAGGCCTGCCAAAGGGCCAGGATTTCAGGCATGAACCACCCTGCCCGGCCTGAAAAAAGGGATTTAAAATTGAATATCATCCTACAAACAAGGCTATTCATTGCAGCATTATGACACAAAGGATTATAAAGCAAAGCACTAGAAAGAGTTTTCCTGTTAGTCCTCTAACAGGAAAAAGGTGAAATAAATTAGAGTATTTCCATATAATAGATTCTGTGTAGCCTTAAAAGGAAAGAAAAAGAGGAAGAGAGAGCTCTGAGCACCGATATGGAATGATGCCATTTGTATAAAAAGTGAGTGGAGAAGGCTATGGACTTGCATTCATTTATTTATATGTAAAATATCTCTGGAAGGAGTTATGGAAACTTATAACACTGGTTATCAGTGGGCTACCCCAGAAACATCCACCTTTGAATCCCTGGAAACTGTGACTATGTTGTAAAAGAGACGTTGCAGATGTGAATTAATGATTTTGGCAAGGGGCGCTTGTCCTGCATATAAGGTGGTCCCAATGTAATCACAAAGGTCCTACAAAAGGGAGGCAGGAGGATCAGAGTCAGAGGCAGGAGATGTGACAACAGAAGCAAGAAGAAGCGGGTTTGGGTTTTTTGTTGTTTTTTTTTGAGACAAGATCTCATGCTGTCACCCAGCTGACGCAGTGCAGTGGCATGATCTCAGCTCACTGCAGCCTCCACTTTCCCAGGCTCACTCGATCCTCCCACCTCAGCCTCCCAGATAGCTGGGACTACAGGCATGCACTGCCATGCCTGGCTAATTTTTGTCCATTTTCTATAGAGATGTGGTCTCACTTCGTGGCCCAGGCAGGTCTCAAACTCCTGGACTAAAGAGATCCTCCTCCTGCCTCGGCTTCCCAAAGTGCTGGGATTACAAGCATGAGCCACTGCACCCAGCAACTTTAAAAGCTGCTGGTTTTAAAGATGACTGGAGGGGCCATAAGCCAAGGCATGCAGGCAGCCTCTAGAAGCTGCAAAAGGAAAAGAAACAGAGTCTCACCTGGAGCCTCTAGAAGGAAACCACCTTGCTGACATGTTCTAACATCTGACCTCCAGAATCATTAAGAGAGCAAATTTGTTGTTTTAAGATTGGTCAGCCAAGGCTGCTGTGGAATTTAGAGCTGTGTGTGCAGGAAACCCAGGAAAACAACTGGACCCGCTTTTGTTCCATGCGGTGCAGGAGGATGGATTTTTGCATTGGATTTATAGTTCCACGGGCCTGGGCTCGCCTCCCACCTCTGTACACTGGCAAATCTGATATTGGCCAAGTGGCTTGAC
>NW_016108066.1:34601-38951 GCF_001604975.1 Cebus imitator | reverse complement strand
CCGGCTGCCTCAGAGGCTCCACGGTCCTGCAGGCCACCTTCCATGACACTTTGATTTTAGCCTCTGACCTCCAACACCGTAGGAACAATGTGCTGTTTTAAGGTTGGCCAGCTAAGGCTGCTGTGGCATTTGGATCCACATGTGTCCACGAAGGCTCTGGGCACCACCAGGAACATCTATCCTCACAGGCGCCAGCCACTGTTACAGATGAGGAAACTGAGGCACAGAAAAGTTTTGTAATTTGCCCAAAGCTACACAGCTGGTCAGCAACAGAGCTGGGATTTGAACCCCAGCACCCACGCTTTTAACTACCACTCAGGCTTCCTCTCACGAGGAGCTGAGAACATCCTCATTCTGGCTCTCCCAGTACTTCCCTGGGCCACGCAGCAGGCGGTTCCATCTTCCCCCCATCCTCAGAAGAGGCTGGGTTAGATGAGCCTGGACAGGAAGTGGGAGTGAGGTTTCCAAGCGAGGCCCTCACGACCCTCAGCCCTCCTCAGCAGGAGAGCGAACTGCGTGACATTCTCCTACTGTCACTGTGTGGAGGAAGTGTGGCTCTGGCTGCCAGAAGGGTCACTGAATGAGGCTTAAGTGTCCCAGCCTAGGGGAGCCCTCGTGGGGTAGAGGAGAGCTCTGGACACCCATGGGGGTACACTGACCGTCTTTCATGTCTGGACTCCAGGTCCCGCTTTAACTCTCTGAAACTCTGATGCCCATAGGAGGATTTATCTTCCAAATCCAAAGATTAGAAAATAAAAATCAGTCACCAGCACAGTATGTCAGAAACTGGAAAAAGCTCTGGGATCGCCACTCTGACAGAGAACCAGAGACAGGGTGACATGCCCAAGGCGGCACATGCCGACCCTAAGCCCCCACCGGTGGGCCCGTTCCAGCTTCCCCCGGCCCCTCCGTGCAGGTCCTACCTTGGGGGCCTCCACAGGGTGGCTGAGAGGTCGTTGGTGACAGCCAGGAGGAAACAGGCCACCTTTCCCTCCCCTCCCTCTCTGGAGTCTAGACAGCAGAGCCGAGCTCTGCAGACCAGAACACAGGCGGCCTCATTCTGGACTCAATGTCACCAGAGGGCACCCAGGCCCTACTCTGGCCTCTGCTGAGGTGGTCCTGGCAGCTTCCCTGCCCTCAGCATCCTGCCTCTGTCCACCCTCCCCTCTCCAGCTCCTCAGGAAGCTCTTTGCCCAGGCGGGGTGAGATCCTGTGACAGGACCTGGCCCAGGACACAGTGACCCCTGAAGGCTCCTGGGCTCCTGGGGTTGCCACTCCCATCTGGGGGCATTTGGCAACTGGCCTCTGCCTCCCTGAACCTCAGATTTCCCATGTATGAAGGGGACTCATAAACCTCACAGGGTTTCTGCAAGGCCCCTGCTGCCCTGTGACCCCACAGTGCAGGGACAGTCCCTGTCCCCCTCACCTCTGAGGCTGCCCCTGCGCAGATGCCCTGAACATGTCCATGCCTCATTAACTCTGACTGACCCTTCGGAGCACAAATCCCTCCTCAGGAGGCCTTCTCTGCTGCCCCCCAACTCCCAACAATGTGAAACACTCTCAAAGCACCTGCAGGGTGCCAGCCACTGTTCACACACACTAGATACACCACCTCCGCAATCCAACTCCCACCCCTGGGAGTGGGAGGGCCTCAAGTATTATTCCCACTTTACAGATGGGGAAACTGAGGTCCAGAGACCACCAACTAGCAAACAGCCAGACCCAGGGAGGTCATCTCCAAAGTTAGCAACCTTAACTACCATGTGGGTTCTCACTGCCCTGGGAGCATGCTTACTTCTTCATACACACCGTTTCGCTCTACACCTCTTCCCCTGAGCACACGGGACAGGACAGCACGGCTCCGTCCACATTGTCAAACCCATGCCTCGTGGGGACAAGCATCCCTCCAGGCATGAGCGAGCTCAGCATGGTGCAGGTGTGCCTGGATGACCCTGTTGACATTTTGGCCCTGCTTGTGTTCTCTTGGGAAGCTCCCACCCCTATCCCCGTCACCCAGGAGTTGCTTCCTCAGAGCCCCAGAGCTGTGTAGCCCTGGCTGAGGCAGCCCCATGCCCACGGCCCCGGAACTCACTGGGTTCAGGTAGGTAGTCGGGGCACCGCTGTAGGCCATCTCTCCACCGCCTCTGTGGCACTGCTGTCTTTCACACCTGCCAGGCAGCTCTCTGCAGAGGGAAAGACTTAACAAAGAAATAGAAACTAAAGCAACTTGGCTGTTATTCAATGGGGAGGAGCAGGCAACAAGAGGAAGTAGGTCCAGAGAGGAAAAGGTAGGGTGCTGGAGGAGGACTGGGGTGACACTCACAGGGAAGTGAGCACTCCCAGCCCCAGTGACTTTTCCCTCCTCCCTCTCCTGTGCTTCACCCCTGAGCCCAAAGCATATTTGGTTCATAGAGGTTTACGATATCCAACCACACTGACACAACTGTGAGTTCCCAGATGACTCTGCCCGGAAGTGTGTGGCTGTGTAGCCTGACCACACTTGGTCACAGAATCCAGAAAATAACGGGGCTGGGTATTGCCTGTGCATAGGGTGCTGGAGGGGAAGGGAGGCTTCAACCCATTTTACATTCGGAGAAGCTGAGGCTCAGAGTCTGAGGGACATGCCCCGGGTCACACAGCTAATTCATTGTGGCAGCCTGAGTTATATGAAGATTCTCAGACTCTTCAAACTTCTCTTTAAATTTCTATTCTTCATATAAAAACATAATAACTTAGAGGGGAATATTTTGTAAGAAAAACACCTTAATGAAGATTTTTATTCTAGAGTGGGGGGTGCCCAGGAGCTTCTGATCCTCCCTCTCTCAGTGAATTTCTCTTTCTTCTCTTCTCTATCCTTATTTTCCGTGTCTTAGGATGGGGAGGTAAGTCTTGGACACACTAGAACATTTCAGGTGACATGCGATGGGAAGGAACATATGGCATGAACTGCCTTTAACTGGCTTGAGCACCCCGTTAGGGGAAATGATTGGTTGAAACAGAGAATAACAGGATAGGCTGCAGTGTGGGGAGGGAGCCATGAAATAAACTTCCCTGAAGTCGACCAGGTCCCAGCGAAGTGCTGGCCAGAAGGCCGAGAACACGAGCTGGGATGGGCAGGTAAAGGCCTGTGCAGGCTTGAGGGGAGGGAAGGCGCAGGGCCACACGTGCGTCTGCACCTCTCTTCCTTCTTGTGCTCTGCCTAGATGCACCAGAACCTGCAGGCGAATTCCTCTGAGATGCTCCCACAGGCTGAGGCATGTGAGCCGTCTGCAAGCCCCATCCCCATTATGTTCCTGGATCAAGTAGAATTTGACCAATTTAAGGAGCAGACAGTTCAGGTGGAGCAGAAAGGAGAGAAAGGAGGGAAATTCTTCGCAATCCTCTATGACACCACGGACAGCGGGAACAATTTCGTCATGGCGCGTCATTTGTAGGCTGTCGCCAATTGGTTGGGATATGAAACAACTGGGACTCTCATTCACAGCAGACTGGAGCGGAAAACAATGCAGCTTAGAAAAGCTGGTGGGGTGTGGTGGCTCACGCCTGTAATCCTGACACTTCAAGAGGCTGACGCAGAAGGATCACTTCAGGCTAGGAGCTTGAGACCAGCCTGGGCAAGACAGGAAGACCTTGTCTCTACATATAATTTAAAAAGCAAATTAGCCAGGTGTGGTGGTACACACCTGTGGTTCCAGTTACGTGGGAGGCTGAGGTGGGAGGCTCACTTGACCCTAGGAGGCCAAGGCTGCAGTGAACTGTCATCACGCCACTGCACTCCAGCCTGGGCAACAGAGCAAGACCCTGTCTCAAAAAAATTTAAAAATAGAAAAAAAAAAAACTGCTTGGTGAGTTGTCACACAGTCAAATACCGATTTCTCCTATGTTCTGTCTTTTCCACTTCTACAAAATTACCCAAGGGAAAGAAAAATGTATTTTTCTGTTTATTTTTCTGTTTATTCATCGCAGCCCCAGGCTGGGAACAGTGCAAATCTTCACCAGCAGCAGAGGGGAGAAATGAATTGTGGCTTTCATATAAGAGTCGCCACAGCAATAAAAAGGATCGAGGACACAGGAAACATCAATGGGTCTCCCAACTGAGCGGAAGAAGCCAGATCCAAACAGACACATGCTGTGAGAATTCCATTCAGGTCGAGTTAAACAGGCTAGAATGGCGTTACCTTTGGGAGTCAGTGAGTGGGATGAGCATGAACGACTCTTGAGAGGCTGGAAATGTTCTAGATCTGCTTCTGGGTGGTGGACTCACAGGTGTTTACATTCCTTAAAAATAGTCTGAGGCCGGGTGCAGTGGCTGGCACTTGTCATTCAGCACTTTGGGAGGCTGAGGCAGGA
>NW_016108066.1:32061-34081 GCF_001604975.1 Cebus imitator | reverse complement strand
CCAGTCATACCCAAAGGCCAGTGTGTTTTTAGACTAATAGACACAGTAGGGAGGTGCTTTGAGGCACAGTGCCAGGCCACTGAGCATTCTAACTTCAGCAGCCTTCAGTCACCACAATCTATTCCCAGGGGTTAGCTCTGGTCTTCCGGAGACGAGAAGCAGCCCTTGGGAATGTTCCTTCTCAGAGTATTCAAAGTCACAGACCCTTCCTGGAGGCCCTTTGTTCTCTGTCCCATAGACTGAGGGATCTTTTCAAGATTTAAGTCTGCCACCACACACTCATTAGGATGGCTATGATTTTAAAAAACACCCAGAAAATAACAACTGTTGGTTAGAAGGTGGGTAAACTGGAGCCCTGTGAAAACAGCGTGGCTGGTCCTCAAAAACCTCAACATAGAATTACTATATGATCCAGCAATTCCACTTCTGGGTACATACCCCAAATAACTGAAAGCAGGAACTCAGAGAGACGCGTGTGCACCCATGTCTGCAGCAGCGTCGTTCACAAAAGCCAACAGGTGAAAGCGACGGATGCGTGTCCATCAACGGATGAATGGATCAATGTGGGCTAGACGTACAATTCAGCTCTAAAAAGGAAGGAAATGCTGGCACAAGCCACACATTGATGGTCCCCAAGAACATAATGGGCTATACATAGTAGGAATAGCCCACGTTTGAATCTTGGCCCTGTCATTTACTTCTTGTGTGATCTTTGATAAGTTCCTTCATTTCCCCAAGCTTCCTTTCCTCACCCATAAAACGAGGCAAATGAATGTGAACCTTAGAGAGAGGCTTTGGGGATGAAATGGGGTAATGCATGAAAAGGAGTTGGGGCTGAGCTCTGCACGTAGTGCCCACATGCCAGCACCTTCAGTGACTCCTGGACTGCACTGATCCTGTGCCCAGACCTGTTCACCTTCCCCAGTAGTAGGGCTCCTCACGAAGGAATCCATCCATCTGCAGTGATGCCTCCAGCACAGCAGGCCCTCAGCAGTGCAGTCAGTGATTCCCGTGGATGCCTGAATCCCGTCGTACAATGCAGGGGACCTGGGTCCTCTCGTCCAGTTCCCCTTTGGAAACCTCATTGTATAGGTACAGCTTTATTGACCCATATTAATTACTGAAACATACATGCACACACCCCTCCTGAGAACAAACATTCTCACTGAGCGTATTCTACCTCCATAAAGTCAGATACATGGTTCTAACTGCTTCCTAATTGGCAGTTCACCTCTCTTCTGCAGACTAAGACAAAACAGTACTTTGCCTCACTCCATAAATCCAGTAGTTTAACGCAGTGGTTCCAACCTTTTTGGCACTAGGGACCAGTTTCATAGAGGGCAATTTTTCACGGATGGAACAGGGATATATGATGGTTTCAGGATGAAGCTGTTCCACCCCAGATCATCAGATGTTATACTCAGATTCCCATAAGGAGTGCATGACCTAGATCCTTCACCTGCACAGTTCACGATAGGGTTTGCACTCCTGTGAGAATTTAATGTTGCTGCCTAACTTCATCCTATTGTGTTTGGAGAAGATGCTTTGTACATTACCTGTTTAAATCTGTTGAGACTTAATATGTGGCCTACCACATGGTCTATCCTGGGAAATGTTCCACAACTTAGCACTACCTTTTGAACACAGGGGGTACTCAGTAAGCATCTGACAAGTTCCCAGACTTCTGATGAGAGGTTCTGGAGTCAAAGACGAGGCCAGAGTCCTGGACTAGCCAAGCTGCAGCTGTGTGGTCCGGGGTGAACACCTTATCCTCTCCGTTTCTCATTTTCCTCAGCTGAAACATAATTCTTTCCATGCCACTTTGTGGCCTTGTGAGGATTAAAGTGAGACAGCATTTATAAAGCACCTCTTCTCCAACTATCTGTATATATAACTGGCAACGAGGAGCTCCTAGAAATTGGGTTCGATGACCACCACCTCAATCTGCCACAGCTTCCATAAAGCTAAGGCACCTCCAGCCCAGGAGATGCTGGCTCTGCTCATGGCTTTGTTGCTGCTG
>NW_016108066.1:28941-30707 GCF_001604975.1 Cebus imitator | reverse complement strand
AGGCATGTGGTGGCTCAAAGGATGACAGGGCAAAATGAGCAGTCCCACCACAGCACAGAAGCCCCGCACAGAGCCGAGTCCATGTGGTTCATGGCCACCCCTCAAGTGCTGGGAAGAGTGAAGACACTGATGGACAGGCACTCTGGCACTGCTATATAGCTGTGCCAAGGAGGGGCTGACCAAGGGGTGCCCGGCCTGGAGAGGAGGCAGCTCCACAGCTTCCTGGCAGAGCAGCTCATCTTCTGTGGCATTTTGACCAGGCTCTGGTGCTAGGGAAGGGGCTGGAGACTGGGGCTCTGGTAGGCGGGTCTAACTGCAAGGGGCGGGAGCCACCTCCCTCCCTTCCCAAGTCTGAGCTCAGAGCATGGTCACAGGTCCTGGGCCTGAATCCAATCTCATCTTCACTCCCAACCCTTTTCCTTTCTGGTTTTGGAGCCTAATGCAGCCTAACCTCCACTTAAGGGCTCCCTTGCCATCTGGAACTTTTCTCTGCAGGTGAGAGTTGCTAATGAAGACAAGTGTGGTGCTCTCACGTCAAAGACTTTTCCAAATCCAGCCCCTCCTGCTTCAAACGGATACAAGTAGAAGGCCTAGTGGTGCCAGAGAAGGCTCTGCAGATGGGGGCCAGCTAGCTGGGTCTACATGAAAGGGGTCATGGGCCACACGCCGCCCATCTGAGCTCAGAGCATGGACAGAGGAGTTGGTAATGGGCTAAGGGGTTTCAACAGGACTGACATGGAAGAGGAGGGAAATTCTAGAACCTTCTAGCATGACTAAGGGTTTTACAGGGCCAGGGTCACCCTGTGGCTGGGAAGAGGGCTCAGGTACCTTTGCCATCTACTCCTTCTCCTGTCTTCCTCATTCTCACCCATCCAGCCCTCGCGGTCAGATGTCAGTCAGGGACTGGGATGTATCGAAAAGCCAAGGTCCTGAGTCCCATCACCTTGGTGCCTGCTGGGGGCTTCATCAAAGACTCACATCTGTACAAGCTATGGGTGTTTCCTCACCTTGCAGCAGAAACCCTGGCTGGGAACCACCGGGTGAGTCCAGACATTTTCTGGATTCTATTTTTCCAACAGGAGAAGCCTGGATTACAGGGATGAGAAGGTGAACCCAAGCTCTCCAGGAACTCCAGACTCCATAATCTAGCTCAGTTCCCAGCCAGGGTTTCCTCTGCAAGACAAGGAAGGGGCAGCATCCCTTTGAAAGGACAAGGGGAGAGGCCTAGAGAGAGTCCCCAATTCCCTCAATGGGCTCTTGGGTCAAAAAGCCGAGTCCAGGTCAGACCTTGTGGGCTCCCTGCCCCACCCCAAGAACAGCTGCAATCGCCATGTGTGTCTTCCCCTCTGGCCTAGCACGGGTCCCTCACCGCCTATGAGGTCCTCCAGAGGACACGGCCATTTCCGCCATCCTGGCCGTTGGTGCCAGCGCATCTACGCATGGACTGTTTCTACTATTAATCTATTGTAAAACATCAGGTTCACTCAGCAGACATATACGTGTAAACATTTGCTGTCTGTCAGGACAGGTTTGGTTGTTGGTGGTGTCATGTTAAGAAATAGCAGGTGCAGCTCCATCTCCCGAATGGGGTTTATTGCGAACAGTCTCAATCTAGGACACGTGCTCCTGGTTTGCAGCGCTGGGCAGGCAGTCTATTTTTTGTGGTGGTGGTTGTTTGGATGTTTCAGAAACGCATTTTAAAAAGAAAGAGATCAGCAGCAGAAAAACCACACGGCTGGCTACATCTTTGAATTACTGGACTCCAG
>NW_016108066.1:25559-27486 GCF_001604975.1 Cebus imitator | reverse complement strand
ACCACAGCCTCATGCGGAGCCTGTTGGGAGCTACAGGCCTGGCCAGAGCAGCTGGGCGCAGAACTCCATTTCCCTTCCAGAGAGAAGGGTCATCCCGGATTCTATCCCCCAGGCGTGGCTGCACTGCAACCTCAGAAGGGAGCGTGGGCACAAAGAACCCTCTTTAAGCTCCTGCAGGGCACAATCGCAGCACGTTTATAAAGAGGCTGGCCCAGGCCCATGGCTCCTTAGCCCTTGATGAGCAAAATCTACTTCCAGGAGTAATTCTGCTTCACTGGATTCTCTTCTCTTGAGCTCTGGCCAGGGTGACTGGGACCCTGGGGACTCAGATCAATGACCCAAGTTCTCTGTGACCCAGGGACAAGCCATCCATCTACTCGTGGTGTGGACAGAGGCCCCAGCCACATGCTGTGGCTCTTCTCTCACCCAGCGAAAAATGCCAGCCTGCGTAACCCTTGCTGGTGGCCATTTCAGCTGCAGAAACCTCACTTTGGTTTTTGAGAATAAACGACACAAAGATGGGAGAAGCTGGGAAGCAGCGACAGAAAGGAAGCGGGGTTTGTGTCAGGACAACCAGAGACAGGCAGCCAGCGAGGGAAGGAACACACTATTCCTCCAGAACCAGACAGGAGCTCTTAAAGTCAGGGTGGCCGTAACGTCCTTTTCCATAGTAGCGGCTCCTCCAGCGGCTGGGAGTGCCCAGCGACCGTTCCGCCAGGCGTGAGAAGAGCGCAGTCCAGCCCCGGCAGGCGATGGAGTCGGGCATGTGTGGACAGGTGGAGGAATCAGATGATGGGAAAGGTGGAGACGACAGAACAGCACATCCACCACCCCCCCAAAATAAAAAAGTGACAAGGTCAATGGAAAGAAAAGAGAAAGTGAGAATTAGGGGCCAAGTGTGTAGAAAGTGAGCACAGAACAGGAAGCCTGACACAGACTCATTCAGGAAAGGAAAACTCGCATGCTTTCCTTGAAGGGGCTGGGCAGGGAACAGCCCATCTGTGACTTAGTTTCCTGCCTGTGAAATGAGAAGGTGAGAATGTATGGTTTCCAGGGAATCTGGAATGATGCCCTGAATGCCAGTGTCCACCTAATGGAGCCTTTTCTTTTGTGGGGGAGAAAACCAGGGCCCAGCTTGTTAAGCGAGTTGCCTGAGGTGTGATTGGGGCTTGGCCTCACCACCTCACATCACCCTCCCTGAACTGCTAAGAACCCCATGCTCCTGGTCTCTGCTGGGATAATTCTGGCTCGAAACCCAGCCCTGACGACCCTTCTTCCAGAGACTCTTCCTCATGTCCCCCAGATGGATGCAGAGGCCCCGTCTGGGCTTTATCACAGCACCCAGCATGTTATCACCCTTTGCCCATTCATTCATGCACGTCAAATATTTAGTGACCAACTATAATGTTCCTGGGATTGTACCAGGAGCCAGGAACATAAAGGTGATAAGAAAGAGTCCTGATGTGTGCAGGTTTCATTTCAGTGCATGTCGGTCTTTATGACACTGGAAACTCTTCGCTGGTGGAGCCGTGGCCTTGGCCACCTGTGTTTCCCCAGGTGTGCGGCAGATGCACAGCAATGGCTGCCTAAGACGTACACTTCTGTGGTTATGATCCACTACCCCCCATTTGTACTGGACTCCAACCCATCCTAAGTACAAAATACTAAACCCAGTATTATATGAAATATGGTATTCCCCAACCCCACACTGTCATTCCTCCAGACCATCCCTCATTCCTCCAGACCATCCCTCTACCTGGCCTGAATCAGTGAAGCACCAAGCATTTCTTTAGTGACTTCTCCTGCAGGAGAGAAAACTCATGCTGGGCCTCTCCTCAAGTGTAGCTGGAGGCTCACTTTGGCTCAAACCTGTAATCCCAGCACTCTGGGAGGCCAAGGCAGGCAGATCAGTTGAGGTGAGGAGTTT
>NW_016108066.1:21986-23754 GCF_001604975.1 Cebus imitator | reverse complement strand
AGCAATATTGGCTCTGTTTATTTCAGTGATGCTTACAATATGTCACTCTGACTTCTAACTGGCCCCATCTTGCCACTCCCTCGTAGAACCTTCTAGTCCTGGCCTGGCCTGGCATCAGTGCTGGTCTGCTAATAGTGATGATGCAATTTCTCGTAGCTGCAAACTGGAGGTGCTCACCTGTCAAAGGGAGTCTCCAAAATAAATGTGGTAAATGAAATCCTGGTATCACTCTGGCTAATCTGCTTTGTGTATTCCTAAAGTCCTGGGCAGAGGCTGGGCATGGTGGTTCACACCTGTAATCCCAGCAGTTTGGGGGGCCGAGGCAGGCAGATCACTTGAGATCAGGAGTTTGAGATGAGCCTGGGGTATATGGTGAAACCCTGTTTCTACTAAAAATATAAAAACAGCCAGGTGTGGTGGCGCACACCTATAGTCCCAGCACCTCGGGAGGCTGAGGTAGGAGAACTGCTTGAACCTAGGAGGCAGAGGTTGCAGTGAGCCAAGATCATGCCACTACACTCCAGCCTGGCGACAGAGCAAGACTCCGTCTCAAAAAACCCCCCAAAGCAAAGTCTTGGGTAGAAAGAGCAGAAGGAGCCCTCTAAGATCCCAGGTGAAGCTGTGAGGGCCTGGCTGGCAGAATCTGGCTCATGTGTGAGGCACTTACTCAGCTGACTTCCAGAAGTGCCCGGGATGGGAGAGCCGCCGGTTCAGCTTGGGAAGTTTCTCCAGCATGTCCATCAGCAGGCTGAAGCTGGGTCTCCCCTGCAGGTTGAAAGCCCAGCAGGCCGACAGGATCTCCTGCAAATGGAGCTGCCGTCAGTGGTGCATGAGCCGGCTGGGAGGGAGGGGGCACACAGTAGGGGCTCCACAAAGTGTCCCTTTGATGTTCTCAAGTACCCCTAGCTGGCGGCCCCCCAAACACCCTGCCGACATGAAGGGCTGAGAAGTACCTGGGTTTCAGAGAAGCACTCATGCTTCTGGCTCCATGTGAGATGCACGAGATTACCTCCCCTCCTTCCTTCTTAGATCCACGCCCACCCCAAAATAAGAGTAACCATGATGAACAGACTAGCAATGGGAAAGAGATCAGAAAAGGGGTTGTTGGTTTTCTGAAGATGCAAAGTGCAAGGTACAATGTTCACAGGTGAAATGCAAGATACTGGGAATATGTGCAGGGCGGGGCTGCAGCGGAGGAGGGAGCCTCAGCATTAGTGGAACGGCCGCTGGAGTGACAAGGAGGACTCAGTATAGGGGCAGCAGCTGAGAGTCAGCAGAACAGCTGTCCCAATTGGCCCCAGAGCAGAGCCCTTCTGACTGCGGCACTGTGCTGCCTGCTCTCAGGATCCATGCATGTGCCAGCACAGCCCTGCAGCCTGCTGATTCAGAACTGCCTGTGAGGAAAGGCCTATTCCCTGCACATATGACCAGGCAGAATACATACACCCACACAGATCAGCAACTCAGGCTTTTGCTCTTAAATACTAGACTCCATGGGGTTGCCTGCCTATCATGAAAACCAGACAGAGATCAAAGATAAGCAGATCAAGAAACTATCTCTGGAGGATACGGCGTGTGCATGTGCATTTGTGTGAGGCAGCTACTCTATACATAAAACAAGACCAGGCTGCAATAAAAAAGAAATCAACAAAGAAAGAAGTGCCTGAAATTAAAAATACAATTTCTGAATGGAAACATTAAAAGTGCTGGATGATAAAAATCAAGGAAATTCCCCAGATTGTGGGCTCAATTCTAGATAGGAACAGAA
>NW_016108066.1:18237-20364 GCF_001604975.1 Cebus imitator | reverse complement strand
GAGCTAGCTGCCGGAGCATCTGCTCTGTCCCCACTCCCCACGGCCCAACCCCAATCTGGTCTCAAAGCAACCATCACCCCGCACTAAAAGAAATCCTTCTAATTACTTCAGAACTCTGGCTGTGCTCTAGAATGATCTGAGGAGCTCTGTTTAAAAATTAAAAAACCCTATGATCTTATTCCCATCCCAGGCCAATAAAATTGGCACCTCTATGGGAGAGACCCTGACCCTGGCATTTTTATCAAACTCCCAGATGATTCCAACCAGCAGCCAGTGCCGAGCCCTGACGCCCTCGCAGCCCTCAGCTCAGCTCTGCTCCAGCCTTTGCCTCCCTGACGATAGCACTCACCATTCTCTACTCCAAGATGCTGAGTGTGCAGGAAGGAAACAAACTGTGGCCAGGAGGGCAGAAGGAAGAAGCTCCTTTCTTCCAGACACAACAAACATACATAACACTCTGCTTTATACAAAGATGTCCTTGCCAACTCTATTGTAAAGGAGGTGAAAACCGGAAAGAATCTCCACGTCCAGTGATAGAAGCAGTTACATTTCGGTGTGGCCGTAGGACAGTATGGCAGACAGCCTTAACGATAAGGATTTGCTAATGATTTGAGATAATGACCATAATAAAATGTCAAGTGGAAAAAGTCACAACAAAAACAATCAGCTAGATGTTATGACATTTATGTCTTAAATTTTTTTTAAAGAAGACTAGGCTGGGTACAGTGGCTCATGCCTGTAATCCCAGCACTTTGGGAGGTCAAGGTGGATGGATCATTTGAGGCCAGGAGTTCGAGACCAGCCTGGCCCACACAGTGAAACCCCATCTCTACTAAAAATACAAAAATTAGCAGAGTGTTTTGGTGCATGCTTGTAATCCCAGCTACTTGGAGGCTGAGGTGGGAGGATCACTTGAACCCAGAGCCTGGGTGACAGAGCAAGACTGTCTCAAAAAAAATTTAAAAAGACTGGAAGGCAGTGGCTACCTCAGCTGCCATCTGCGCTGCTCCAGAGCCTAGCCAAGGAGGCTACAGCCACAGCCAGGAGCCCAAAACCTGTATCTTGGGCCCACTGGCAGTTGCAGGAGGCAGATAAAGAAGGGTCCCCGGAGAACCTCCATCCGCCCCACAAGTGTTTACAGCAGATATTTTTGGGCAGATGAGGAAACCTGCACAGGGTCTTGCCTGGGTACACCCGTAACAGACTGGAGACCCATATGCACTGGGGGAATGGGATGGAGCCACCTGGAATTCGCGTCTATGCAGGGGGAGGAGCCTGGCCTCTTCAGCTCACGTGTGGTGGCCTGGTATTCAATCTGTGAGGTGGGGACCTGTTGGGAGGACCCCCTTTTTTTGGCTGAGAGTGTTCTTTTAATGAATTCTGTTCTCCTCACCTTTCCATGTGTCCGCGTGCCTAATATTTCCTGATCATGAGACAAGAACCCGGATTTTAGCTGAGCTAAAAAGCAAAAAATCCCGCATCACCACCACACCTTCCTAAGGTGCCCAAGGATGCACTGAGGTGCAGGTGGTGTCAACTGGCCCTGGGCCGAGAGTGTCAGGGAGGGGCTCATCACCCAAGCCCCTTGCCCAGTGCCCCAGAGGAAATGGATCAACTGGCCAAAGAGGAGCCTGCTGTTAGCACTGTTATCTAGTATTTTCGTGTCATCTTTGGAGGCGCATACCTGTACAAATATTTTGCACTTCAACAAGATGACATATACTACTGTGGAATAAAGTAGATCAAATATGTCATCTTGAGTGAGCCCTCTGAAGACGCCCTAGCTGCTTGCCACCCATCAACTGAGAAAAATATTTCTTTAATATATTTTTAAAATATTCTTTAAAAATATTTCTTAAATAAATCTATTAAGATCTTGGAGGAAGATGAGATTGAATTCATCACTGTGGATTTGCAGGCAGTGATCCTGCCAGCATTGCTCATGGCCTGAACAAGAAGCTCACAGCCTGTTCAGTTCTTAGCCTGGACAAGTGCTGGGCGGGCCCTGGGAAGACTTCGATTGCTATGCTGCCCGGATACTGACTGCAGCTGCTTATTAACATCAAGGCTGTTTTGTCCCAATCCTATCTGATTCATGGACACATGGCTATCACCGATGCACTGAAA
>NW_016108066.1:3104-16882 GCF_001604975.1 Cebus imitator | reverse complement strand
CCTACCCCCAATCCTACTGCCCCTCCCAGGCAGGGGCTACTCACACTGACTTCCTTCCCCAGGCTGACAGAGGCCAGGACACGCTTCATTCCTTCCCCGCTTCCAATCTGCCAGATGGATGCCTCCGCAGCTTGGTTCTTCAAGGGCCAGTCTCGTGCTTGCAGCTCATACCAGACAGTCCTGTGGAGACCCAGCCATGGCCGTGAGTTCTGGGGCCACTCTGCCCAGCTCACACACAGGGGCTCTTGCAGCCATCACCCAGCCAGAGGATCAGGACCCCCCTCCAACCTTCCTCACTCATTTGGCTTCAGGGGATGCAACGACGGCCTCCTGGAGGCTCCTCCCAGCCTTGGAGGACCTGGGCCCTGTGCTGTCATGGGGTGGGAAGTCTGAGACAGCACAGGCTTGACCGGAGCATGGGTGGTCATTCCGACCTCAGCACAAACCCAGCTCTGCCACCTTCTACTGGCTCCTGGTAAAATGGCTTCACCTCAGTGGGGCTGATGCCTCAGCCCCTTGTCACAGGGTTGTTTGAGGAGTACTGAAGTGCCAAGCCCAGCACCTGGCACACATGGGTGCTCAGGAAAGGATACAGTTAAAGTTCAGGGAAGAAGGATGGCGCCAAGGTCACCCCACTGGGAAGAACACCCAGAGACAGCACAGGGGACTGGGGTGGTGAGCCTTGCTTGGCTTCTCCACATCCCCTTGGCTTTCTCGACTTAGAACAGGACTGTCTCCATCAGATCCACACTGTCCAATGGGGGAACCTCTTGCCACAGGGGGCTATTGGCGGGCTGAAATGTACACAGTTGAATGGAGGGGTAATCTGGGCAGTAAACAAAGACCAGATTCTTAGTAGGAAAAAAGAACATAAAATATCATATTAATTTGTATGTTGATTACATGTTGAAATAATATTTTGGATATGCTGAGTTAAATAAAATATATCATTTTATAATATATAAAATATAAACAGGGGAAACTAATTTCACCCATCTCTTTTTTTAATGTGGCTATTAGAAAACTTTAGCTTGTATACTGGGCTCATATTACATTGCTACTGGTCAGCACCCAGCTCTCTGTGGGGTACCAGAGCCTGGCTGGCAGGACGCCCACCTCCCCCAGCCTGGAAGGGACAGTTCTCCATCAGCTCTAGTGAGCATCCTTGCAGATTGGCTGGGTGGGGCTGACGGCCAGTGTTAAGCACAGAACACAATGACCTACGTTAGTCCTCAGGAAATGACCTTGTGTGGAGGAGCTATTTTCTCTCCGTATCTTACTCATGGGGAGGCAGAAGGTCAAGGATGTGGTCACGTACCCAGCAAGTGGCAGAGCCAAGACTCAAGACCAGGTGGAGTTTTACTCCAAAGTCTGGGTTTTCAACACCTAAAAGCCCACCTCCCTCTGCCACAGATGGCCACTAGGGCCCTACTCACCCAAATGCATAGACGTCAGCAGCTTTGGAGAATGGCAGCTGATCCTCATCCTTCCCAGGGGTCATCTCACGCACGATCTCAGGGGCCAGATAGCACAGCCAGTCGTGGGACAGCTTCAGCTGGTTCTCACGCCTGAAGACCAGGAAGCCGGGGCAGGGACACAGGCCTTTCAGCAGGCAGCCAAGAGGACTGCCTGGCTCAGGTCTGTCCCAGGGCCAGCAGAGCACCCACACACAGCTTAGAGAACACACATAGAGCCAGCACGCTGACCCCGCACTTGGGAAAGGCATCGGTGCTTTTGAGGAATTCTACAAATGAGCCATGACCAGGTGTTTCTAGAAAAGTGGGGCAAGAACGGATACATATTGACAGGGAGGAGCCTCTGAAGGTGCCCAGCTCTCTTTGCTAGGAGAATGGGGTGCTTCTGTAACCAGGAACCCCGATCTGCCTGTCCATCTCAAACCTGCCTGGGACTGGTCCTGCAGCCTCACTGCCACACTCCCTTTCAGGGTTCTCCAGATGCCAGGGGAGGGTCCTTTCTCCCAACCCAACCCCTTCAAGATTTGGGGAAATAAAATGACGCTCTTCCTCATCGTGGGGAAATGAATCCTGGGTCCTTGGCCAAGCTGGTGAACAGCCAGGGCAAATATGAGTGTGGTGATCTGGTCTCCAGGAAGTCAGTCTGAGAATCCAAACATGACCCAAATCTGATTCTGAACCAGAACTACAAGGGCAGGACCAAAGTGACCTGAACTTCCCTGCAGGGACAACTGCAGCTCAGCAACAAACAGTAAAGGGCCAGACCTCAGGCCCGCCCTTCCCCACCCAGCATCCCCATCCCACCCAGATACCCAAGACCCACTCACCGTCCCTCTCAGACCACGCCTGAGATCCCAAATAGCCCTAAGTCTGTGATGACCACCTTGCCGTTGTCATAGAAGATGTTCTTGGATTTGAGGTCTTTGTGTATGATGCCCTTGGCATGAAGATACCCCATGCCCTGGAGGACGGCGAGCCCCAGATCGGCAGGAGTGAAGATGCTCAGTGACGATGGAGCTGCCACCCTGGGCTGGATGCTCTACCCAAACCCCCTCATTTGATCTTCACCATTCCATGCAGTATACTGTCCCCATTTTACAGAATACATCGAGGTTCAGAGAGGGAAAGTCACTTGCCCCAAGGCACACAGCAGTGAAGGAGCAGAGCTGAGATCTGACCCCAGATGGGTCCATGCTCTTTTAATGTTACCATGCTTCCAAATAGCCACCTTAATCTTGGAAAAGGTAGTGGGTATGAACAGGGTGAAGGGCGGGGAGCCAGGGGAGTAGGAACAGTGAGATTATCTGTGTTAAGTCATAAAGGGCCTAAATGAGCTGGGGTTTTCTGTCAGGATATGCATCACTGGTCTCCACTCTCAGTCAGGGCCAGGGCTCAGGGCAGGGGAACAGAGAGGCATTCCCACAGAGGGGTTCCCAACTTGGGATGTTCCTAATATCTGAGCTGTAGAAGGAGCCCTGGACTAAAACTGAAATCTGGGGTTTGAATTCCATCTCAGCTCAGAGTCTCGCTTACTCTGTGGCCATGGACACAGAGCTCAACTCCTCTGAAGCCTGGTTTTCTCATCTGCCAAGTGGAAGGTGGCAGTGGGTGATTTCTAACCAATGCTCTATTTTAACTGAGCACTGACAAGGCAGGTAATGGCACGTGGGTGACCTGACACAGGCATGATCTCAATCAAGGTCAAGCTTCCTCAAACACCAGACCCAGGGCTCCTGTGCACCCCAATGCATAGATTATTGCATTTTCAACCTAACACCAATCCAGAGAGGGAGGCTATATGAGAATTCCCATTTTACAGGAGAGAAAACTGAGGCTCAGAGAGGTTGAACAACCTGCCCAGACTCACACAGCGGGTGTGACCTGGATTGAAACTGTCTCTAAAGCCTGCCGAGTTCCTTCCCAAACAAGTCAATTCCATCAAGGCTAATCATGTAGATGGTCAGCTCCCAGCTGTGAGTGAATGAGAGACAGGGAGGAGGAGACAGGGTCCCACCCTTGAGGAGCCTGAGCTAGAGGCAGAGGCAAAGCTGCCAAACCAACTTGATGGGGGCTGACAGGGCGGGAGAACAGCCAAGAGCCCTGGAACTGGCCAGAAACCCACCCCTCAACAGCAGACACCCCCTCACCTTGATGATCTCCTGAGTGATCTGCCTCATCTTGTTGATGTCGAGACGTCTTGGGGTCCCTCACAAACGAGTGCAATGTTCGCCCCTTGCAGAAGCTGTCGAGGGTGGTGGTGGGTCAAGCACAGGTCCTGGCTGGTGTAGCCTGACCCTGTCCCTGGTGGAGCGCACGGGGAGAGCTGTGCCTGCCTGCCTGCAAGGACTCTCTCCACCCCCTCAGCTGTGAGCCAAATCTTTAACCCAGCCGATGGCCGCTGGGGTCTGGCCTGAACATGCAGAAACACACATGATGCCACGCACGTACATGCACACAAACCCCATTCCCTGAGAGCCAGTGCCTGCCTGTCCTACAACAGGAAACAGCGCATCAAAGCTCCCAGGAACTCAGAGTAGCCATGCTTGATGGGTTCAAGGCAGGATCACTCTGATGGGGAAGAACTTGGCCTTTTAAAGCAATCACCAGGCAACATCAAGGCACTGGAGATCACTGTCGAGAGTCTCATTATAGTTTTCATTTTTTCTTGATCATGGGATTTTTATAACAATAATGGAGCGTGCAAGGAGGGAAAGGGGTGGGGGAGATGTTAGGGGTATCACAGTAACTATTGGAAAAGGAGCCTGAGGTCTGGGGTCTCCACCTGCATCACCTCCTAAAACCTAGGGTGAGGAGGGACCCAGAGAGAATGTGGGGTCACTCCCCTGTTCCAGGGGAGCTATCTTAGGAAAGGACTATGAATTTAGAAAAATATTCTGGAGTCTCAGAGCCTTTGAAAACTGGGCAAGGGGCTGGGAGCAGTGGCTCATGCCTGTAATCCCAGCACAGAGGGAGACTCCCCCTCAAAAAAAAGAAAAAAAGGAAAAAAAAAAAGAAAATTGGGTGAGGGGTAGAGTATTGGTGATTTCCTTATCTGTGTCCCACTTTTCTTCAGCATATTCTAAACAAAGTAAGATTTTTTTGTTAGTGAATGTTTTCCTGTTTCAGGCAGGCCACAGTGGCTCATGCCTGTAATCCCAGCACTCTGGGAGGCTGAGGTGGGCGGATCACCTGAGGTCAGGAGTTTGAGACCAGCCCAGCCAACATGGTGAAAGCCCCTCTCCACTAAAAATACAAAAATTAGTTGAGTGTGGTGGTGTGCACCTGTAATCTCAGGTACTTGGGAGGCTGAGGCAGGAGAACTGCTTGAGCTCAGGAGGTGGAGGCTGCAGTGAGCCAAGATCGCACCACTGCACTACAGCCTGGGCGACAGAACAAGACCCTGTCTTGTGTTTCATTAATTAATTATGTTTTGTTTTTTATTAATTTTGGAGACAGAGTCTTGCTCTGTAAATAAATTATGGGACCACCAGTGATCAGCTCATGAGCGTTACATGACTCATTCCAACTCTAATGCACTCCAGGGAGGTCACGCTGACAGTCTGAAATTGACCATGGTGAGAATATTTACACCACAGAAAGTGATGGATGTAACAAATTAGGGCTTCCCTCCCTACTGACCCAAAACTGGTTGATACACATGTACCAGCACACCACCAGGTTCGGTCCATGTGATGGGGATACCATGCATGTGTTAGAAGAGAGCAGACCTCAGACCCGTTATTGAGCGCAGAAGGCATGAACCAGCCTGATCTCTCCTTTGCATTTGTATAAGAAGGAATAAACAGGTTAAAAATGTGAGTATATGCAAATGTCTTCATTTTAACAGAAGGGATGTTAACTGTTTATAGTGTCTCTGACTTTGGGGAGAAGCGCTCAGGTGCAGTGGGAGACGACTGGCTTTCACTCCGTATCTTGGATGGACATTTGATTTTCTATAACCTTAGAAAGGTCTCACTCTGTCATCCAGGCTGGAGTGCAGTGGCATGACCTTGGCTTGCTGCAGCCTGGACCTCCTGGGCTCAAGTGATCCTTCTGCCTCAGCCTCCCAAGTAGCTGAGACCACAGGTACCTGCCACCAGGCCCAGCTAATTTTTTTGTATTTTTTGTAGAGATAGCATTTCACTATGTTGCCCAGGCTGGTCTCAAGCTACTGGGCCCCAAGCAATCCTTCTACCTTGGCCTCCCAAACTGTTGTGATTATAGGCATGAGTCACTGCACCAGCCCATATTTATTTTTTAGTGTCAGTGAGGTTACGTGAGTAGGAAGTTATATCCCATTTTTAGTTTTCTTCCTTGTGCCTCTATTAGAATTTCCACACCTTCTAGGGCATCCAAACAACGTGACTTCCTGGGAAGGGGGAGGCTGAGGCGGCCACCCAGCATGAGGGCCTGGGGCTGGGTTACCTGGTGATGATGGCCAGGTGGGGCGGGTTCATGCAGGCCCCCATGAAGAGCACCACGTTCTCGTGCCGCGTCTGCCGGTAGTTCATCACCTCTTTCTTGAAGAGCTTCAGGTGGTCCTGGTTGTGGCCGTCCATCTCCAACAGGCGAATGGCCACCTCGCCATGCCAGCGGCCGCGGTGCACCCGGCCCCAGCGGCCCTGACCGATGGGCTCGCCCAGCTCTACCTGCTCGAAGTGGATGTCCCACTCCTGCAGGTACACACTGGTCTGGCTGGCCTTGCGAGAGATGGGGCCTCGCCAGGGCCGGCGAGAGCTCGGCAAGTCGTCCACCTCGTCCTCATCGTCTTCTGCCTCTGACTTGCCAGCCTCTGGGTCCTCAGCCTGAAAGGAGAGCAGGGAGGAACAGGCATGGGCAGAAGATCTGGGCTCCGTGACTTCTCTTCCCTCTCCTGGAGCCCTTGCCAGGTAAGGGAGGAGAGAGGTATTCTGCCAGGGCACCCAGCTGCTGTGGACAGCGGGCGGCTCACTTAGCATCACTGGACCTCAATGCCCTCATCCACAATATGTGGCAGTTGCCCCAGTGACCCGAGGCCCTTCGTCCTGCTAATACTCCAAGATCTACCTGTGAGCAACATCTAAGTGTCTAGGGAAGGGCAGGAGCGGCCCTAGCATAGATGAATTTCACTGCACCCATCCTTCTGGAACTCTTGTTTAAGCACAGTTTCTGGCTCTCCCTGAGCAGGAGTAAATCAGTCTGTTAACATTCTCCAAGCCATAATGCAATGGAGGGATCCAGGCTCAGTTGACACTCATGTTCAAGGTTCAAGGCAGTGGTTCTTGATCCAGGCTACAATCACCTGGGGAGCATGGGGAAGACAGGGCTTGGACAAGCGTGCTCCATTACAGTCATCATCGTTCCTCCCTGCCATGAACCTCTGCAGTGGGCACCTGGGACAGCCCTTGCCAGGGCCCAGCACCCACCCCACTCACTCTCAAGCCCCCTGCACATTCTGAGACGGCAAAGGGAGAAAAGAGGGAGGGGCCATCTGTGGACTCATGTGTGTCACCCTCACCTCTGCTTCGTGAGCCTCCAACACGTCTGCTTTCGGCTGGTCGTTAAGCCTAAGAGTAAAACAGGGTTTGTCAAGGAGACCTTGAGGGAGGCCGCTCTGCTCTCATCTGGCAGGACTCCCAGGTGAGGTCTGAGACTAAGGTCTTTAATCTGACTCACATCTGGCTAAGGGAAAGGCCACGTGGATACCGCGCGGACAGGCAGGAGGAGGCTGAGAGCCAGGCCTGCCCCTGTGCGGCCTCAGCCTTCCCAGGCTAACTTGAAGGTGGTGGGGGCTGAGAGGTGAGCAATGTTCCCCAAAGCCCCTTTCCAGATGTGACACTGCTGCACGGGGGCTCCGAGCACACCCATAGGACTCAGAATCTGGTGGCCTTGACTTGGAGAACTGGCTCTATTGCTTCCTAGCTGTGTGACCTTATGTAATTTCTTAACCTCTCTGGGCTGGCTGCATGTTATGATGACATCTACTTTGATACCTACTGCCAGGCTGGATGAGATGTGGGAATGTGAGTTAAGTGCTCAGCATGGCCTGGCAGAGAAAGGGCTCTGTACAGGAGCTATTCTTAGGCTTCTCTAACTCCAACTGTCCTCTGTCCACCCCTCCGGGTCCCAAGACTGCTCCAGTTTCATATTCGGCCCCACCCAATGTTGACATACTGATAGGAGGCAAATAAAACCCTCTGCGGAGTTCACTGGCCCAGAGGGCGAATGAGGGCCAGGAGTTCTGCATCTGGCTGGCCAGAGGTGGAAGGGTGGTGTGGGAGGTGGCAGGGACGTGGACACAGCCTAGGGATGCCTACCGGGTACTGTCGGCAGCTTCGGGGAGTGGGGCTGCCTGTGCAAAGGCCGAAATGTCTGGAGGAAACACAAAGCAAAGGCAAAGCATGAGATCGCTTCCCTCCCCCAAGAGACACCGCCCTCAAACCCAGCGCCCCGGAGAGGTTGATTCTCCCTGAGCGGCTGCCTCGTGTTTCCCCAGCACTTCCACAAGGACCAGCCTGTGCCGTTCCATGGACCTTGCAAGCACACAGCCTCCATAGCTCCTGCTTCTGCATACACAGCTCTGTCTCAGCAAGGGGCTCGGGGCAGGTGGGGAGGGTGAGAATTCTCATTACCACCACTCCCCAGTGGCCAAACTGCCCCACACAAGCAAGTGGTAAAAGCAAACTGGGCTCTCATTTACTGGACAGGTGGCCGAAGCTCCTCCTGTTTGGACGCCAGGGCTGCTTGTGACAACCCTTGAAAGTAATGAGACACCCTCACTTTGGCCAGCGAGGCTGTGGCAGGACGCGCAGGTGGCTCATTAGTGACACCTGGTGCCGGGCGCAGCTGCTGGGGATTTCCAGCACAGAGGCCCCAACCCCTCGGCTTCTGGGTATGGGTCACTGTGGAGAAGCTCTCAGGGGAGAGGAGGAAACTCCACATATCAGGGGTCCAGAAGTGGGCAGCTGGGGCTGATCCCTGTGCCTGGGGTGTTCCCAGTTTAGCACTGAAAGTCCCACGTCCAGGGACACCAAAACCGAGTTACTCCAGCATGGAACCAAGTGCTACAGGGAGACTGGTGGTCCCAGGGCCATCATGGGCTGCTCACTCCCCGTTCCTTCTGCAAAAACAGAGACAGGAAGTGGCAGTGGCTGGAGCTATCAGAGGCCTCTCTCCTGCCCGTGTGGACAAAGACCTCCCTCGACCTCCTGCTAGGGCTTTCTTCTGCCTTTGAAGGTCATCCGAACCACAGGCTGTGACATCTCTGGGACCTCACGGACTTGGAGAATCTGATAGAGGCAGTGGGCCTTCTTATCAGGGAAATGCACACATATGCCCGACATCCCGTGCACAATTTCTGGGGATCAGAACCTTAGAAACCTGTACTTATGAGGCCTCCCCTGGACACAGTGTGTCTGCAGACTATCAGTGGGGGCCTGGCATTTCCACCTATCCAACACGGCTCAATGTTCCACAGAAGGCAAACACATGCCGAGGGCATGAGGGGAGCAGGAAGAGGGGGGGCTTGGGGAGGAACTGCACCCCAAGAGGGAAGGCAAAATGCCTCTGAAGCCCCATGCTTTTCCTTAAAAGTTAAGAGTGTATCAAACATTCTGCTCCAAAATGTGCCCACGTTTGCTTTAACAGAAATATTTCCTTGCCCTCCCTGTGACATATCTTCAGGGGAAAATGGGAAAACTGCTCTTCTGGGAGAAGAACCATGTCTTCCCAATGTTTTGGGGTAACCCCTGTGTGCGTCCTAGAGCTAGTAACCAGGGGACCACAACAAAAAACGGGTGAAACTGCAGAGGCCGCCCAGCTGCTCAGAGGAAGCCTCCTGGGACGGGTTCTCAGGCTCCTGACCGCGGCCCTGCACACACCCGAGCAATGCCATATGGACGTCTCTAAGGGCTCACAGACGCTGCAAGTCAGCTCCCTGATGGAGCTGGCTTAGGGAATAGAAAAGCCTGGAGTGACCAAAATGCTGTGAGACTCAAGACAGTCCTGTTCAAGCCAAGAAAAAAAACAGCTACAGTCTTTGTCTTAAACACCGTTATTCTCATCACCATCAGTTACAGAAAAAAAACACTGATCTCAAACACTTTAGGGGCAGGAATGAAAAGGTTGGTACACAGTAAATGTACAAAACAATCTTTGCAGAAAGAACTCAATGGATTGACTTATTGTAAGGTTTTTCCTCTAAACTTTCTGCAATAAGGAGGCATTTCCAGCAACAGCCAGCAGATGGCACTGTGTGGTAAGGCACAGAAAGGTGACACCCACTAAGTAAGTGAAGCCTGCAGAACTTCCCAAATGGGTTTCCACTTCTGTAAGACAAGGCAGTAGTTTCCCATCATTGTGCAAGGGAGGATATGGTGACAGATGCTCATCGGGCAATAGTGAAAAGTCCTCCCCCCATTCCATAAACCCAGGTTCTGGTCCTGCTTGTGCCATCTCCTGGCAGTGTGACTGTGAAAGAAGTCACCTGCAGTCTCTGTGCCAAGGGGCTGGATGGGATGGATTCCAGGGTCCCTCCCAGCAAGAACTTCTCATGTCAGAGGCCCACCTCCAGGGCACTTGCCCTGCCCCCTTCCCATCCTCCATGGGCAGCCAGCTCTCAGAACAGGAGGAGGGAGACTCAAGCACTTCCAAAGGTACTCAGGTGGGCTGGACAGAAGGGGTCACAGCAAGGGGCAGTTAATGGAACCATGCAAACGACTCACCTGGAAAGATGAACTGCTGTCTATGATGAATGAAGTGGGCAGCTTTAAACAGAAGAGGAGGTGAGTCACACACACAGAACGGCCAGCGCAGGAGGGAGGAGCGGAATTGCAGACACCGGCTTGGGAGACAGGGACTTGTTATTGGGCTGGGACAGCCCTGCCCCAGATGGGCCCGGCAAGGACAGGCCAAACCATGCAGGAAGGAGGAAAGGAGCTGGGAGAAAGAAAATGGGCCCTGGTACGAGTCCGCAGGACTAAAGGGGCTTGCACTGGAGGATCGGGCATTCCAAGACCCCGTCTCTGGTGACCAGCGCTCTATGAAATCCATGTGAGCCCAGAAGGGCAAAATGTAATGGGAGAGAAACGGTATTTCTGAAAAGTTTAACAGTGCTATGTGTGGAAGAACGGCCTCCTCCCGAGCCCCGCCTGTACCTCCAGAGTGTCTCAGCCTTACCACTCCTTCCCACATTGTTTCTTTCTCATGTAGGGAACTGAGAGGGATGCAGCAGGGTTCTGGAAGCTGACAGCATGTTGCAACTTCAATTCTGCCACATAACTAGGCTCTGGGACCTTAGGGAGGTGGCTAACCTCTCCAGCACTGTCAAATGGGGTTGTAAATACAGTCATGTGCCACAGAACGTTGTTTTGGTCAACAAGGGACCACGTGCACGATGGTGGTCCTGATCACAATGGAGTGGGAAAATTCCTCTCGCCTAGTGATGTGGTAGCTGTGGTAACAGGGCAGCGCCATGCATTCCTCACGTCTGTGGTGATGCTGGCGGGAGATAACCCACGGCTCTACAGGCTGTGTAAAAGGACAGCACGCACGATGATGCGCAGTAGCATCTGACTTGATAATGAGAATAAACAGCTATATTGCTGGTTTATGTGTTTATTGTACTTTTAATCATTATTTTAATTTGATTGATTGATTGAGATGGAGGCTTTCCCTGTTGCCCATTCATTCATTCATTCATTTATTCATTCATTTATTAAGATGGAGGCTCGCCCTGTCGCCCAGGCTGGAGTGACATGGCAGGATCTCCGTTTATTGCAACCTCCGCCTCCTGGGTTCAAGCGAGTCGCCTGCCTCAGCCTCCTGAGCAGCTGGGATTATAGGCACACACCACCACGCCTGGCTAATTTTTGTTTTTTTAGTAGAGATGTGGTTTCACTATGTTGGCCAGGCTGGTCTACAACTCTTGATCTGAGGTGATCTGCCCACCTCAGCCTCCCAAAGTGCCAAGATTACAGGCGTGAGCCACTGCACCTGGCCTTTAATCATGATTTTAGAGTATACTTATTCTACTTAGAAACAAACAAACAAAAAAAAGTTATCTGTTGCCTCAGGCAGGTCCCTCAGGAGGTATCCAGAAGAAGGCGCTGTTATCACAGGAGATGCCAGCTCCACCTATGTCACCAGTGGGACAAGGCGTGGAGGTGGAAGCCAGTGATGTGGGTGAGCTAGGGGGTGTGTCTTAGTTAACAAAAAAGCTTACCAAGGAAAAAAAAATACGAATTTTAAAGGCAGAGAAAAGCTTATAAAAATTCAAAGTAAAATGTTTTTGCACAGCTATACAATGTCTTTGCCTTCTGAGCTAAGTGTTACTACACGAGTCTAAGAGTTAAAAACAAGCTTTTTAAGATTATAATGTAAAAATATTGTGAGCTAAAGTTAATTACTGAAGAAAATATTTTAAAGTAAATTCATGTAGCCTAAGTATGTTGTGTTTATAAAGTCTACAATAGCATACAGGAATTCCTGGAGAGTGAGGCCTCTGTGCAGGGGACATGAAGCCCAGTCTGGGGACATCAGGGAAAGCAGCAAGGGTCTGGCTAATAGTGCACAAAGAACTTTCTCTGTGGCTGCCGTGTTTCAAACACACCCGTCCTTTTACAAAAACCCAAACTGGGAGGTTTAGCAAAAGGCACAGTTCAGAGCATAATAAAGACAGAGAAGAATGGGAGAGGCGGTTAATCAAAGAGGCCATCGCTCAAGGCAGGGAGGGGAGGGGCGTGCCAGGACATGTGAATGTCAGGAGATACCCAGCCATGTGCTTACTGAGGTGAAGGACAGGCAAAGAGAAGGATTCTTATAAGAGCTTGGTCTCTCACCATCCCCCAAAAGAAGTCCCAGGAGAAGCTGCCTGGCCCCATGATGGCTAGGTATGCCTCCAGGTGGGGCTCCCCTGGCACAGGGAGAGCTGTGACTGTCCTCATGGACCTGGGGCTCCAGAGGCCAGAGACAGGGGTCTGGCCTAGACTCTACCAGCTGGAGACAGCCGGTGGCCGAGTCTGGAGCAAACAGGAGTGTCACAGCCATGCTCCTTCCTCTGGGACTGCAAACTGCAGTAAACTGAAGGCTGAGACTGACCCTGAGGAGCTGCCAGAGAGGCCAAGGCAGCAGCTCAGTCCCAAATTGGACAGGTGGGCTTCCCTCTGCTGCTTGGAGGGGCAGACACCCCAGGCCCAACCAGCAGCTGAGGGCAGGAGAGGCTAGAATCCTGACCCCTCCCCACAGACACCAGGCAGCTTGCTGGGGTGGAGCTAGAGGTCAGCTCTGGCTCACGTCTACTGTGCTCTAAATTCCTGTGGGACTCTGTGTCCTCGTCCACACAACGGGAACCACCTAATTCCAACTTTACACAGTCTCCTATCTTATGGAAAAAGAACAAGAGGTCTCCTTGAAGGAACTGACCCAGATCACGAGTGGGAAGCAGCAGGGCCCCGGATTTTCTCTCTGAGGCCTTCTAGCTCCCTGTGTTGCCACCCATGCCTCCTGGGAGCTCAGAAACCAGTCCCGAGAAAGTGAGCACTGCTCAGGAGAGGACACCCCACGAAGAGGAGGGCAGTGGGGGGATTGTTGTGTCAGACAGACTTGGGTTTGGTCTCTACTCTGCCACTTAGGGGCTGTACAACTCATGGCAAGCCCCTCCCTCTCTCTGAACCTCACAGTTCTCATCTCTAAATCAACAGCATCAACCTCAGAGCTATTATGCTTGGGGCGCCTGGCAAGTGCTCCATAAACGTCTGGCCAATGTCGGACCTTGAACCTGCAGACCTTGGGTCTGCTGAGAAGGGGATCTGACCACGCCCCTAAGAAGCCAGAAAAGCCTGGAGATGTGGTACCTGGGAAGTTGAACCTGCTGTCCCGCTGGCCAGGTGAGGGGTTGGGGGCCGTGGTGGCACTGGATGGGTTGGATGATGTCGGGAAGGGCGCTGGCGAGGAGGGTGTGGAGGAGGTGGTGGAGGAAGGGTTGCTGCTGGAGTCCAGGTGATTCATGGCCGGAGGGTGCTCCTGCAGGACCAGAGACGTTGAGAGTGGCAGGGCTGTCGCTGCCGCACCTGCCTCCCCGCTTTCCCCTCCATCTGGAAAGGAAGCGGTCAGCCCAGGGAATCCTCAGGGTCTGACGTTTTATGCATCTAATTGAGAAAGGGCAGCACACAGAGGCCCTCGCCTCAGGGCCCACTCCCCAGGGGGCTCCTGCTCATCTTTGTTTTCAGCCCAAGCACACTCTCTTCCCAGAAGCCTTTCCTGCACCCTGGCTGGGACCATGCTCCTCCTCTCCATCCTGGCACAGTGCCCAGCAGTTTCTCATCC
>NW_016108066.1:0-2799 GCF_001604975.1 Cebus imitator | reverse complement strand
AGGGTGAGCTTCAAGCTCCAAGCCTTAAGCAAGTATGATATCAAGATGAAGCTTAATAACTTTTTGGTTTTAACTGTGCTTGCTTTAATGATTAGCTTCTATCTGGAGTGATCATGGTTTTTCCAATTATGATAGTGATGATTACATAAAATGAGTCTTATAAGTAAATATTAGCCCTGGTGGTACCTGGTTAAGACAGAAACCATAAAGATGGTCTGTAGCTTGATGAAGTTTGGGCAGTACTGATTCTGGTGTCAACTCACACCAGATGCCACCATGCAGAGCTCAGGGGAGCCAGGCCCAAGGAAGCCAAGGGCTTTGCCCAGGGTCATGGGAGATGGGTGTGGCAGAAGCCTGGCTCTGGGATGCCTTCTGGCCATGGCTCCCCAGCCACAGCACACAGGAGACCCCTGAGAATGGCATCAGTATCTCACAGCTCCGAGTAAAAGCCTGTGAGAGCAGGTGCCAGAGAGCCCTGGGGCAGGGAGGGCTGCTGCACCAGAAATGGGAAAAGGTGGGGTAAAGGGAGAAAGTGGGGGACAGGGACAGAGGCTGAAGCTCCAGCTTCTCTCTGTGGCCAAGAAGAAAGAGCACCGGGCTTGGAGACAGACAGGCTGGAATTCTCAGGCAGCTTCCAGCACCACTTAGCTGGGTGACTGCAGGCAACTTCCTCCACCTCTCTGAGCTTCTATTTCTTCAACCGCAAAATGAAAACATCAACACCTCTGCCAGGGGGTTACTGCACAGATCAGTAGCATCGCAAAGGTGGGAGTGTGTGGTACACAGCAGGTGACTCATACATGCTTGTTCCACATTCTTTTGTAGACCAGCTAGCTAGGACCACCCAGAAGTCTGAGTCCCAGCAAGGCCAAAGGACCAACAGAGAGAGGGCTCCAGGGGGATTCTACGTTAGGATCTGACCTCTCAGCACCATGTGTGGCCTCTAGTGAGAGCTCAGTAACAGTTAGCTCGTGTCATCATAGTGACCTTAAATGGGATCCTGGAGGGCCACTGCTCTCAGAGATGAGAGGCCTTTGGCACCACCACCATATGGGCTTAGAAGCTGAGCAGGTGCACACAGGAGGGGCTCATGGGGGAGGTGGGACAGAGAGAGAGTCTTGAGCTGTGAGGAGGGCTGAAGGGGGGTGTCCAGGTGGGTGGAGATGCAGGGGTGAACATGACAGGACAGGGGGTCATGCAGGCCCCACGGGGATGGGGGATGTGCTTGGCGTAGCTGGAGAGGAGAGGTAGGGGCAATGATGGTGTTGTTGGCAATGGGGGTGGGGGGCGCTGTGTTGCTGCTGAGGAGCCGATCCAGTCTGTGACGGGCTGGAAAATAATAACTAGTGGATGGTATGGTACTGCTCCCTACAAGTTCATGAACATTTTCTCTTCACCCTTCAAACACCTGTGAATGAGGCATTAGTAACCCCAACTTACAAAGCAGAAAGTGAGGCTCAGAGAGGTCAAGTGGCTCACTCAAGGGATGGAAGCAGGAGAGGAGCTGGGACTCAGAGCCAGGGCTGGGCAGCTGCTGTGGTCTGAATGACTGTGCACCCCCACCGCTCACAGGCTGAAACCCTAGCGCCCAAGGAGGTGGTATTGGGAGCTGGGTAACTGGGTCATCAGGGCAGAGCCCTCAGGAATGGGGACCGGTGCCCTTATGAAAGGGCCTGAGGGAGCTTGCTGGACCCCTCCACCACTGGGGGGATGCGGCATGAGTGACATGTGTGAGAAGGTGGGCCTTTCCAAGCCATCAAGTCTGCTGGCACCTTGATCTTGAACTTCCCAGCCTCCAGAACTGGGAAAAACAAAGTTCTGTTGCTTTTAAGCCACCCAGTCTAGGATATTTTGTTATGGTAGCCTGAACAGAGTAAGAAAGGACCCTATCATCTTTCCCCACTGCCTCCCCATTCCGGGTGGGAAGCTACCACCAGAGGGAAACGAGAGACAGGAGAGAGGACAGGCACAGGCTGGTGGAGACTGTCAGGCCTAGGGCAGCTGCCTTTCTTGTTTGACTATAAGAGGTGGCTCTGGCCCCTCCAAGAGCAGCCCCTGAAGCTGTACCTTCAGGGTCCCCAGTGTGAATTGGCCATATCACTTGTCTCTCTCTCCTGGCCTGAGCCACTGAAGGCCAGCCATAGCCACAGAGCAGCTGGGTACATGTTCCTCATCAGGGAGGCACACGCTAAGCCCCTGGTCTGGGGCTGCAGGTAAAACACACTTAAAAATACACAGCCAAGGTGGGCACAGTGCTCTCACCTGTAATCCCAGCACTTTGGGAGGCTGAGGTGGGTGGATCACGAGGTCGGGAGTTCGAGACCAGTCTGACCAACATGGAGAAACCCCATCTCTACTAAAAATACAAAAAAAAAAAAATTAGCCAGACGTGGTGGTGCATGCCTGTAATCTCAGCTACTCGGGAGGCTGAGGCAGGAGAATTGCTTGAACCCAGGAGGTGGAGGTTGCAGTGAGCTGAGATCACGCCACTGCACTCCAGCCAGTGCAATGAGTGAAACTCTGTCTAAAAAAAACCCGCAGCCAAACCCACAGCAGCCTGCAGCCAGCCAGGATGGGAGCTGCTGTCAGAAGCCATCAGCACTGGCACCTCCCAGACACAAGGGACACCTGTGCATAGAGGCCCATGACATGTGTGCCAACACTTCTGGGGGACACAGGCTTTGTGGACGCTGTCTAGCTGCAGAGGACACCGGTCTGCCTCAGCAGAGAAGCCTGACGTAGCTATGGAGGGAAACGCACTCTTGGTATTACTTTTGGGTGCATTCCTGTGAGAGCAGC